>NW_021703768.1:17919245-17984753 GCF_005190385.1 Monodon monoceros | reverse complement strand
GTAGCTGTCTCTAAGTTGGATACCCCTACCTTGTCCTTTGATTATTAGAGTTCAGCATCGCCCCTTCTTTCTCATCGTGAGGAATATAATAAGTTTGATGACACAACAGTGCACCCGAATTCTGTGTGACTTTGGGACATAAAGGAAGCAGTGCTTACTGCTGTCGCCTCTAGCTTCAACTTTTTCGACCAGAGAGGTCTTTTCATAAAAGAAATAATCTGCACATTCTGAAGTTTATTTATTAAAGCAGTACCTTCCTCTGTTTGTCAGACCTGAAGAACAAAATGAGTTCTCACCTCATTTATTTAATTCTGGAATAAATTCTAACTAATTCAGGTTTTAAATGATAGAAATGGATGGTTGGGAATCATATATCTGTGTTTATATATATATATATGCTTATATGGGCCATATATTCTATATTTGCTGAACTAAACATTATCTTCCAAAGATTTGCTATTAATAATGAGTAAAAAGGAATTAATAAATAATTCCAGAGAAATAAATATATGGGAAATAGTATGACCTTTGTTGCCAAGAAAATTTGAGTCTATAACCCTCCTGTTGTATTTATAATACATATTTTGGAGCAAAAACAGCTAAATTATTAAATGTACATCATGGCTTACAGACTATCAACAAATTACAGCATGGAAGGAAAGTTTCTAACAATGATTCTTCAATACATTTCTCTATTTTTAGGCAAGTTGTTTATAAATTTATGCCTTGAATATTGAAAAAAAAATGGTTCATATCCAGACACTTCTGAGTAACTCATTTAAGGTGTGACCTGGAAGCTAACAAATAACATTGAATATGTCTCTTCTCTTCTGCAGTGCTTTTCTCAGGTGTAACCTTTGACTATAATGTGTCCATTATTGAAAAATATTAATCAGTCTATTTTGTGCCCTCTCCCTCTATACTAAATACCCTGAATCCCTTTAGTTAGGCCTAGAATTATTTATTTATATTTCAGGGCATACCTCTATATTATCTTTAAGTTTTTTTCATGCTATGAGCCTTGTGATCATACTACTTTCTAACAAGACTCTGAGTAAATTTTTTAAAAAGCCTTTGATACATGAATATTGATACCACGTGTTCTGCTGTTGCCCGTGCATTTTGGGGGGTTGTATTTTCATTTGCAACAGGCTTTTTCTTTGTACATAATTTAGTGACTAAATAAACTACCAAAGTTTGTGACTATTTAGTTTTATTCTATTTATGCATATAACCTAAATGAAATCCTAATCTCCCTTTCTTTCTCTCAGATTGATTTTCATATGTGGTGTGACCTTTCTGAATATAGGAACTTTGTATTAATTTTACATGTGGTCCCTTCAATTTGCTCTTACAACATGTGTCTTCATTATATTTTTGAAACTGCAGAATCTTAAGATTTCTTAAAAGAAAGGTGAAATTATATAATGTTTTCATTGTCTGACAAACTCATCTCTGTACATAGAGATGGATCAGACCAACTTGTTTTTCACCAAATCTGATTAAAAACTCAGATTCATTTACGTATTTGTAAATTCATTTTTTTCACTTTTATGATGAAATGACTTAGTTTCTTATAGAAGTAACTACTCACTCCAAGAAGCTCAAGTCCATCTTGCTTTTCTATAAACATTGACATAACATTAATCCTTCCTAAGACACTTCAATACATGTATATGAAGCTTTATCCATAACAGTGCTCCCTGTTTAACTTCATCCAATTCTTGATAGTTCTTATTATTGATATTTTTTAAACAACCAGTTGCATTGTTTCGCTTTTTCTCCTTGACCATTTGACTTCTTCATTAAAAGATTTTTCTATGCTGATTTTCACAGCAGTTTTAAGGAATACTTGGCAGAATAATCATTTAAAAAGAAATTTCAAATTACTACTATGGCATCTCTCATTTCTGACAACTTCAATAAATGAGGGATCGAATCTCCTTGATTCCATTTTTTTTTTTTTTTTTTTTTTTTTTTGCGGTACGCGGGCCTCTCACTGTTGTGGCCTCTCCCGTTGCAGAGCACAGGCTCCGGACGTGCAGGCCCAGCGGCCACGGCTCACGGGCCCAGCCGCTCCGCGGCACGTGGGATTCTCGCGGACCGGGGCACAAACCCGCGTCCCCTGCATCGGCAGGCGGACTCTCAACCACTGCGCCACCAGGGAAGCCCGAATCTCCTTGATTCTTGTTCTAGAATTTATGATGATTAATTTCATTGGATTCCCTTGGGGGGTTTGTTGGTTGATTGTTTCTTCTTTATATGAATTAATATTTCATTATTCTTTTATAACATAGTTTTCCTTTTAAAATGTTCTGTTATTTACAAAGCAACTCTCCTTGAAACTTCTTATCTCTTTTTAAGTCTTTATATTACATCAGGCTATATAATAACCATGAATGGGTGGAAGAAGCCTTGTAACTAATAGATATTTTATTTTAGGAGCCATAAAAAATAAAACAATTATCTAGGTTGACTAGGGAACTTTTAAAGCAGGTCCATATAGCAGTTTTATTAGACAAAGTCTCCAAATGCCAATAAAAAGATATACTGAATTTCAGATCACTATACACGGGGTGTGTGTGTGTGTGCATGCATGTGTGTGTGTGTGTGTGTGTGTGTTTAGAAAGTGCTGAATTTTTTTAATCTCAAGTCAGCCTTTTCAACAAAATTATAGTGTATCATTAATAGTAATTACTATTACTTCAGAAATTAAAAGCATGAATACAAATGCAAAAAACACATTCAGTGAGAGGCAGTTTTACAGTAGTTCCTGGATAGATGATGACTTTTCAACATCATTTCTTGTTCTCGTTTTTCTTTTACTACATTTTGGGTACTTTATGTCTTTGAGATTAATTTTTGATTTTATTCCTCTTTTCTTATGCTGTGTCATTGTGTGGCATTGTAAAGCATGCCTATGATAAAATATTAATTTGTGAAATCCTCTAGGAACCATTGAAAGATATTGGGTGAGGTTTAGAAAAATCAAATAAATGACCCTTTCTCTTAGGAGTAGATTTAGAAGGTATATTTCATTGGAATTACTGTGGTGTGAATCACATAGCAGAAAACTCTGTGTGAGTGTTAAGTAACTTAAAATGCTCACAACTGCCAAGCATTTGTTACTTTCATATGCCCTTGTCCAAACTTTACAAGTTTAAGTTACTTGCTTGGCCAATAGATGGAATATTGATTTCAAATATAACATTACACACAAAGTTTCACATGGTAAACTAGATAATTCATTACTGTAAGTTATTTATGAGTCTGTTACTGTATTTGAAAATATTATATAACAGTAAATCAGTACTGTTATAATTAAAATATATGCTTCCATTTGTAGCAGTACTTCTGTAAGTATATATATTTTTGGATATATGTGTTTTCCTATGTAGAAAAGATCTTATTCTCTGACGAAATTTACTTTTCATCCATACATTCACAAGTACTGATAGATAACTGACTTTGTGTCAGGTCCTGCTCCAAGAGCCAGTGATTAAGAATTGAACCTAGGGATCATATTCAGTCAGGAGGGAAGACAGACAGTGAACAAATACACAAAGGGATTATTTCACATTGAGGTATATTCTGGGAAGGAACCAGGTGGAACTCTGGGATGATTAGTAAGGCCAGACTGGCTAATCCTTTCTGAGAAGATGACAGAGTAGTATGGAGAGCCGAAAGTTAAGGGAGAACCTGTACACAGCAAGTTAGGGAAGTAATTTTCCAGACCTATGAAAAGCAAATGTAAATGTAATGAGGTTAAGGCAGAACTTGTCAATTTCTAAGACCAGAAAGCATGTGAGAATAGAGCGTCCGAGGTGCTAAAAAGAGCAGTACCAGGTGAGGATGGGGAAACTAGGCAGAATGGGATCAGAACGTTTACTAGATCAAAGGGAGATGTGAGCATCTCACTCATAGTACAGTGTCTGGCCACACAGGGTTTTAGGTAAAGGAGTAATGTGATATAATTTATAAATTTAAATATCATTCTTGTCAATAGGAGCAAATGAATTTTGTTGGTGAATGACAATGTTTGGAGATCAGTTAGGAGGGCAATAAATTTGTCCAATTGATAAGACATGAAGCCAAACTCCCATTATTTAGGAGTGAGGAAAGAAGTAGGTAATTTGGAGACTTCATAGATAGATTGATCAGGACAAATTTTCCTAATTATATAATTTGATCAGCTGGGTACATGTCTGTGTAGCTTCCTCATATGAGGAAGATTGAAAGAGGAGCATGTTTTGAAGACATGGGAAATGAGAGTTTTCACTTGGCACGTAAACATTTAGACATTCTGTTAATACAGAGCCAGTAGTAGACACCTGTTTAACCACCCTGACATTCACGCTACTGTATGTAGAAAGCACAGGTTTTGATATAAGGAAAAGCTTAGTTTGAAATGTATCAGTTATATAATCTTGGGCAGTTTGTTCAAATTCTGCAAGCTATACATTCTTTGACTGCAATATATATGCGTTTCTTATAAATTTGTTAAATACAGTAGAAATGTGTGTATCGTATACATGGTATGCATCCAATTAATTGTAGTTTAATTTTTTTGACCAATAAAGAGTAAGTGTAAATATATCCTAAATTAGAAGTTCAAGAAAATATTTAGCATAAAAAATTGGTCTTCTTTCAACATCTTCAGAAATACTATTTTAAGTCAACTTTTGTAAATGACATTGTCATGGATACTTGGCAATTAATAAATGCTGAAGAAACGTCTTGTATAATTTCTCCCATTTTTTTCTCATAATTCTATCATGACTTTTTGTTGGGAAATTTAAATAAATTCAAGAGGGACATAATACAAAAATCTGTATGAATGAAGAATAAGTAAGAAGTACTGTCTGGATGGGTATGGTGATTGAAAAGTGGAAAGAATCTTAAAACTTCAATTTATTTATTTATTTATTTTGCTTTATGCGGGCCTCTCACTGTTGTGGCCTCTCCCGCTGCGGAGCACAGGCTCCGGACGCACAGGCTCAGCGGCCATGGCTCGCGGGTCCAGCCACTCCACGGCATGTGGGATCTTCCCGGACTAGGGCACGAACCCGTGTCCCCTGCATCGGCAGGCGGACTCTCAACCACTGCACCACCGGGGAAGCCCTGAAGTGTTTTTTTTTTTTTTTTTTTTTGACAAAAATAGAGGTTTGTAAAGAAGCTGGATTTGGACAGTAAGAAGATAAAGAGATTAGTTTTGGACATGTTGGCTATGAGGCATCTAGGAGGAAATATTCTAGAGGCAGTTGGAGATGTGAGGCAAGAGACCTGATAGAATAGGTAGATCTAGATTTGAAATTAATTACCCAGAATTGTTGAGTGTTAAGTAAATCTTGGCTGTATTATATGTTGAAATTCAGGTTCCCTCCATCACCTTCCAGAAAAAAATCCATCCTGGGAATCTCAAAATTAACGTATTTAAATAAGTTATTTTAAAACTTGATGATATTTTATTTCATACACAATTCTTAGATTCTTCAATCAATACAAATAAAAAAAATAATCACTTGCCTGTATACTATACTATACTTACTTGTTGCCAACATATCTTCCCAGGCTTGTCTAATACAAACTTTTCTCCATTTTTGATTCCTCTTCCCCTTAGCCTCTCCACATGTTGTCATTTCATCTATGAAATGGACAGTGGTCGTTCCCCTGTCCCATGACCCCTTAGAACAAGAAACAAATCTGTTTCCAGGAGGTGACCCTATCTGACTAGTGCAATGCAGCAGATCTATCACAGTGCCTGTCAGGTAGAACTGGTTTGAAAAATAACTGCTAAGTTAGTTGAATGAAGAAATGAATGAAATTCAAATGTTCATATAAAATGATGCAATAATCAGCTTCCATTCTTTGACTTTCTATACTCCAATAACTTTTACATCTACTTTTTTTCAGTACCTCCACTCTTGCCACATTTTTGCAACTTCTTAAAATATAAAATTTGTAGGATATCACTGATGCTAAATTCAAAAGATTGGAAGCTAGTAGAAGCTTACAGAAAGCAAGTTGAGTAACTGTACTTTTACATTCATTTCTCTCTTTATAACCTAATAAATAAAAATTAGCCTTATTGACTATTCTTGGTAAGATCTCTATTTTTAGAAACTGTGTTTTCTAGTATGAGCCACTGCAATTCAGGAGTTTCACCATGAATACAAATAATTTGATTATGAATGTTCTGGAAGGAAAAATATGCTACTTACATTTATAAGAAACTTACACAAATGTAATACATCTCTTTCACAAAATTGATGTTAATATATACAGAATTGATCTGGTAAATAACACTTACACTGGCATTATAATTTTACCTCATAGATGTAAAACCTACACTGAGCTACACAAATATGTAGATGAGTGAACATTATTACAATATCAAAAATGGTAACCACCAGTCTTCCATTTTAATCAGTTACCCCTTAGCAAGGTTTCTATATCAAATTAATTTTAGTCTACGGCTAGGAAGATTTAATCATTAAAATATGAAAGTAAACATCCCTTCTGATGTATGAGTATGAGTTTGCATTAAGTTAAAGCATTTCAGAGGAGAATTTCTGGACTACCTGTGTTTGAACCCCAGCTCTACAACATACTAGTTAGGTAATTTTGCTTAATATTTAATATCTCTAAGGGTAGATTTCCATGTCTTAAATGTGGAAAGTAATTTCAATCTCATGAGCTATTTGAAAGACATGAGAACACACTGTAAGTATACACTTAAGGTTGTGTAGTCAGAGCCCAATTATTGGTAACTATTGTTATTATTAAACCTATGATTTATTGAATGTCTATGAATGATTGACCATACATTATTTCTGTTCCTAACATCCTAACCTTCAATTAACCCCATTTTACAGAAGGAGAAATTAAGGTAGAGAGAGTTGGAGTAACTTTCAATGGCTATATTAAAACTTTGATTTGAACCACAGAATTGTTCATTCCTCCATGCAATTTAGTTTCCTGAAAGTAGGATATCTGTATATATACTTTCACATTTTTATTAATTCTAACTCAGGCTTGAGTTACCATTCCATTACTTCCTCCAGTAATTCCTTTTTTTTTTTTTAACATCTTTATTGGAGTATAATTGCTTTAGAATGGTGTGTTAGTTTCTGCTGTATAACAAAGTGAAGCAGCTATACATATACATATATCCCCATATCTCCTCCCTCTTGCGTCTCCCTCCCACTCTCCCTATCCCACCCATCTAGGTCGTCACAAAGCATCGAGCTGATCTACCTGTGCTATGCGGCTGCTTCCCACTAGCTATCTATTTTACCTTTGGTAGTGTATATAAGTCGATGGCACTCTCTCACTTCATCCCAGCATACCCTTCCCCTCCCTGTGTCCTCAAGTCCATTCTCTATGTCTGCGTCGTTATTCCTGTCCTGCCCCTAGGTTCCTCAGAACCATTTTTGTTTTTTTTTTAGATTCCATTTATATGTGCTAGCATACAGTATTTGTTTTTCTCTTTCTGACTTACTTCACTCTGTATGACAGACTCTAGGTCCATCCACCTCACTACAAATAACTCAATTTCATTTCTTTTTATGGCTGAGTAACATTCCATTGTATATATGTGCCACATCTTCTATAACCATTCATCGGTCGATGGACACTTAGGTTGCTTCTGTGTCCTGGCTATTGTAAATAGAGCTGCAATGAACATTGTGGTACATGACTCTTTTTGAATTACGGTTTTCTCAGGTATATGCCCAATAGTGGGATTGCTGGGTCATATGATAGTTCTACTTTTAAATTTTAAGGAACCTCCATACTGTTCTCCATAGTGGCTGTATCAATTTACATTCCCACTAACAGTGCAAGTGGGTTCCCTTTTCTCCACAGCCCCTCCAGCATTTACTGTTTGTAGATTTTTTGATGGCGGTCATTCTGACCAGTGTGAGGTGATACCTCATTGTAGTTTTGATTTGCATTTCTGTAATGATTAGTGATGTTGAGCATCCTTTCATGTGTCTGTTGGCAATCTGTGTATCTTCTTTGGAGAAATGTCTATTTAGGTCTTCCGCCCATTTTTGGATTGGATTGTTTGTTTTTTTTGATATTGAGCTGCATGAGCTGCTTGTATATTTTGGAGATTAATCCTTTGTCACTTGCTTCATTTGCAAATGTTTTCTCCCATTCTGAGGGTTGTCTTTTCGTCTTGTTTACGGTTTCCTTTGCTGTGCAGCTTCATTAGGTCCCTTTTATTTTTTTAATTTTTATTACTCTAGGAGGTGGGTCATAAAAGATGTTGCTGTGATTTATGTCAGAGAGTTCTCTGCCTATGTTTTCCTCTAAGAGATTTATAGTTTCTGGCCTTACATTTAGGTCTTTAATCCATTTTGAATTTATTTTTGTGTATGATGTTAGGGAGTGTTCTAAATTCATTCTTTAACATGTAGCTGTCCTGTTTTCCTAGCACACGTAATACAGAGGCTGTCTTTTCTCCCTTGTATATTCTTGCCTCCTTTATCAAAGATAAGGTGACCATATGTGCATGGGTTTATCTCTGGGCTTTCTTTCCTGTTCCATTGATAAAAATTTTGTTTTTGTGCCGTTACCATACTGTCTTGATTACTGTAGCTTTGTAGTATAGGAGCCTGATTCCTCCAGCTCCGTTTTTCTTTCTTAAGATTGGTTTGGCTATTTAGGGTCTTCTGTGTTTCCATATAAATTGTGAAATTTTTTGTGCTAGTTCTGTGAAAACTGCCATTGGTAGTTTGATAGGGATTGCATTGCGTCTGTAGATTGCTTTGGGTCATATAGTCATTTTTACAATGTTGATTCTTTGAATCCAAGAACATGGTATGTCTCTCCATCTGTTTGTATCATCATGAATTTCTTTCATCAATGTCTTATAGTTTGCTGCATACAGGTCTTTGTCTTCTTAGGTATGTTTATTCCTAGGTATTTTACTCTTTTTGTTGCAGTGATAAATGGGAGAGTTTCATTAATTTCTCTTTCAGATTTTTCATCATTAGTGTAGAGGAATGCAAGAGATTTCTGTGCAATAATTAATTTTGTATGCTACTTTACCAGATTCATTGATTAGCTCTAGTAGTTTCCTGGTAGCATCTTTAGGTTTCTCTATGTACAGTATCATGTCATGTGCAAACAGTGGAGTTTTACTTCTTCTTTTCTGATATGGAATCCTTTTATTTCTTTTTCTTCTCTGATTACTGTGGCTAAAACTTCAAAAACTATGTTGAGTAGTAGTGGTGAGAGTGGGTATCCTTGTATTGTTCCTGATTTTAGAGGAAATGGTTTCAGTTTTTCACCATTGAGAATGATGTTGGCTGTGGGTTTGTCATATATGGCCTTTATGATGTAGAGGTAAGTTCCCTCTATGCCTACTTTCTGGAGGGTTTTTATCATAAATGGCTATTGAAGTTTGTCAAAAGATTTTTCTGCATCTATTGAGAGGATCATATGGTTTCTATCCTTCAGTTTGTTAATATGGTGTATCACATTGATTGATTTGCATATATTGAAGAATCCTATCATTCCTGGGATAAACCTCACTTGATCATGGTGTATGATCTTTTAATGTGCTGTTGGATTCTGTTTGCTAGTATTTTGTTGAGGATTTTTGCATCTAGGTTCATCAGTGATATTGGCCTGTAAGTTCCATTTTTTGTGATATCTTTGTCTGGTTTTGGTATCAGGGTGATGGTGGCCTTGTAGAATGAGTTTGGGAGTGTTCCTCCCTCTGCTGTATTTTGGAAGAGTTTTAGAAGGATAGGTGTTAGGTCTTCTCTAAATGTTTGACAGAATTCGCCTGTGAAGCCATCTGGTCCTGGGCTTTTGTTTGTTCGAATATTTTTAATCACAGTTTCAATTTTAGTGCTTGTGTTTGGCATGTTCATATTTGCTGTTTCTTCCTGGTTCCACCTCGGAAGGTTGTGCTTTTCGAAGATTTGTCCATTTCTTCCAGGTTGTACATTTTTTGGGCATATAGTTGCATGTAGTAATCTCTGATGATCCTTTGTATTTCTGCCGTGTCAGCTGTTACTTCTCCTTTCTCCATTTCTAATTATATTTATTTAAGTCTTCTCCCTTGTTTTCTTGATGAGTCTGGTTAATGCTTTATCAATTTTGTTTTTTTGTTTAACTTCTCAAAGAACCAGCTTTTAGTTTTATTGATCTTTGCTATCATTTCTTTTTCATTTATTTCTGATCTCATCTTTATGATTTCTTTACTTCTGCTAACTTCGGGGTTTTTTTGTTCTTCTTTCTCTAATTGCTTTAGATGTAAGGTTAGGTTGTTTACTTGAGATGTTTCTTGTTTCTTGAGGTAGGATTTTATTACTGTAAACTCCCCCTTAGAACTGCTTTTGCTGCATCTCATAGGTTTTGGGTCATCATGTTTTCATTGTCATTTGTTTCTAGGTATTTTTTGAATTCCTCTTTGATTTCTTCAGTGATCTCTTGGTTATTAAGTAGTGTATTGTTTAGCCTCCATGCGTTTGTATTTTTTATAGATTTTTTCCTTAATTGATATCCAGTCTCATAGGGTGGTTGGAAGAGATACTTGATACAATTTCAATCTTCTTAAATTTACCAAGGCTTGTTTTTTTACCCAAGATATGATATATCCTGGAGACTGTTCCATGAGCACTTGAGAAGAAAGTGTATTCTGTTGTTTTTGGATGGAATGTCCTATAAATATCAGTTAAGTCCATCTTGTTTAAATGTGTCATTTATGCTTGTTTCCTTATTTATTTTCATTTTGGATAACCTGTCCATTGGTGAAAGTGGGGTGTTAAAGTCCCCTACTATGATTGTGTTCCTGTCAATTTCCCCTTTTATGGCTGTTAGCATTTGCCTTATGTATTGAGTGCTCCTATGTTGGGTGCATAAATATTTACAATTGTTATATCTTCTTTTAGGATTCATCCCTTGATCATTATGTAGTGTCCTTCTTTGTGTCTTATAATAGTCTTTATTTTAAAGTCTACTTTGTCTGATATGGTAATTGCTACTCCAGCTTTCTTTTGATTTCCATTTGCATGGAATATCTTTTCCTATCTCATCACTTTCAGTCTGTATATGTCCTTAACTCTGAAGTGGGTCTCTTGTAGACAGCATATATATGGGTCTTGTTTTTGTATCCATTCAGCTAGTCTCTGTCTTTTCTTTAGAGCATTTAATTCATTTACATTTATGGTGGTTATTGATATGTATGTTTCTATTACCATTTTCTTAATTGTTTTGGGTTTGTTATTGCAGGTCTTTTCCTTCTCTTGTGCTTCCTGCCTAGAGAAGTTCCTTTAAAATTTGTTGTAAAGCTGGTTTGGTGGTGCTGAATTCTGTTAGCTTTTGCTTGTCTGTAAAGTTTTTAATTTCTCCGTCAAATCTGAATGAGATCCTTGCTGGGTGGAGTAATCTTGGTTGTAGGTTTATCCCTTTCATCACTTTAAGTATGTCCTGCCACTCCCTTCTGGCTTGCAGAGTTTCTGCTGAAAGATCAGCTGTTAACCTTATGGGGGTTCCCTTGTATGTTTTTTGTTGCTTTTCCCTTGCTGCTTTCAATATTCTTTCTTTGTTTTTAATTTCTGTTAGTTTGATTAATACGTGTCTTGGTGTGTTTCTCCTTGGTTTTATCCTGTATGGGACTCTCTGCATTTCCTGGACTTGATTGACTCATTTCTTTCTCATATTAGGGAAGTTTTCAACTATAATCTCTTCAAATATTTTCTCAGTCCCTTTCTTTTTCTCTTCTTCTGGGACCCCTATAATTCGAATATTGGAGTGTTAAATGTTGTCCCAGAGGTCTCTGAGACTGTTCTCACTTCTTTTCATTCTTTTTTCTTTATTCAGCTCTGTGGTAGTTATTGCCACTGTTTTATCTTCCAGGTCACTTATCCATTCTTCTGCCTCAGAGTTCCTGCTTTTGATTCCTTCTAGAGAATTTTTAATTTCATGTATTGTGTTGTTTAATCTTTTTTTTTTTTTTTTTTTTTGCGGTACGAGAGCCTCCCACTGTTGTGGCCTCTCCCGTTGCGGAGCACGGGCTCCGGACGCGCAGACTCAGCGGCCATGACTCACGGGCCCAGTCGCTCCACAGCATGTGGGATTATTCCTGGACCGGGGCACGAACCCGTGTCCCCTGCATCGGCAGGCGGACTCTCAACCACTGTGCCACCACGGAAGCCCATGTTGTTTAATCTTTGTTTGTTTGTTCTTTAGTTCCTCTAGGTCCTTGTTAATTGTTTCTTGTATTTTCTCCATTCTGTTTCCAAGATTTTGGATCATCTTTACTATCATTACTCTGATTTCTTTTTCAGGTAGACTGCCTATTTCCTCTTCATTTGTTCGGTCTGGTGGGTTTTAACCTTTCTCCTTCATTTGCTTCATATTTCTCTGTCTTCTCATTTTGCTTAACTTACTGTGTTTGGGGCCTGCTTTTCACAAGCTGCAGGTTCATAGTTACCATTGTTTTTGGTGTCTGCCCCCTGTTGGTAAGGTTGGTTCAGTCGGTTGTGTAGGCTTCCTGGTGGAGGGAATGGTGCCTGTGTTCTGGTGGATGAGGCTGGAGCTTGTCTTTCTGGTGGGCAGAACTGCGTCCGGTGGTTTGTTTTGGGGTGTCTGAGAACTTATTATGATTTTAGGCAGCCTTTCTGCTAATGGGTGTGGTTGTGTTCCTCTCTTGCTACTTATGTGTCATAGGGTGTCCAGCACCATAGCTTCCTGGTCATTGAGTGGATCTGGGTGTTAATGTTGAGATGGAGAACTCTGGGAGAGCTTTAGCTGTTTGATATTACATGGGGCTGGGAGGTCTCCTGAACTTGGCTCAGCTGCGTCAGAGGCTCAAGCCTGACAGCTGGCCAGAGCACCAAGACACTGTCAGCCACATTGCTCACAATAAAAGGGAGAAAAAAAAAAGACAAAAAGGAAGAAAGAAAAAAAAAAGTAAAGTAAATAAAGTTATTTAAATAAAAAAATTAAATATTATTAAAAAAACAAAATTTAAAAGTAATCAAAAAAAGAAAGAAAGAAGAGAGCCACCAAACCAAAAAATAAATCCACCAATGATAACAAGTGCTGAAAACTATACAAAAAACAAACAAACAAAAAAACGGACAGACAGAACCCTAAGACAAATGGTAAAAGCAAAGCTATACAGACAAAATCACGCAAAGAAGCATACACATACACACTAACAGAAAGAGAAAAACAAAAAATATATATATATATATTAAAAAAAAGGAAGAGAGCAACCAAATCAATAAACAAATCTACCTATGGTAATAAGTTCTAAATACTAAACTAAGATAATTATAAAAGCAGAAACAAATAAGATGCAGAAAGCAAACCCCAAGCCTACAACTGCTCCCAAAGTCCACTGCCTCAATTTTGGGATGATACCTTGTTTATTCAGGTATTCCATAGATGCATGGTACATCATGTTGACTGTGGAGATTTACTCCGCTTCTCCTGAGGCTGCTGGGAGAGATTTCCCTTTCTCTTCTTTGTTTGCACAGCTCCTGGGGTTCAGCTTTGGATTGGCCCCGCCTCTATATGTAGGTTGCCTGGGGGTGTCTGTTCCCCACCCAGACAGGACAGGGTTAAAGGAGCAGCTCATTCAGGGGCTCTGCCTCACTCAGGCCAGGGGGAGGAAGGGGTACAAAATGCAGGGTGAGCCTGCGGTGGCAGATGCTGGCATGATATTACACCAGCCTGAGGCACGCCGTGTGTTCTTCTGGGGAAGTTGTTCCTGCATCACGGGACCCTGGCAGTGGCGGGCTGCACAGGCTCCTGGGAGGATAGGTGTGGATAGTGACCTGTGCTTGCACACAGGCTTCTTGGTGGTGGCAGCAGCAGCCTTAGTGTCTCATGCCCATCTCTGGAGCTCATTTAGGCGGTGCTCTGAATCCCCTCTCCTTGCGCACCCCGAACCAATGGTCTCTTGCCTCTTAGGCAGGTCCAGCCTTTTCCCCGGACTCCCTCCCAGCTAGCTGTGGCTCACTAACCCCCTTCAGGCTGTGTTCATGCAGCCAACCCCAGTCCTCTCCCTGGGATCTGACCTCTGAAGCCCGAGGCTCAGCTCCCAGCCCCCGCCCACCCCTGCGGGTGAGCAGACAAGCCTCTCAGGCTAGTGAGTGCTGGTCGGCACCGATCCTCTGTGCGGGAATCTCTCTGCTTTGCCCTCTGCACCGCTCCACTGTTGCTGTGCTCTCCTCCGTGGCTCTGAAGCTTTCCACCTCCGCCACCCGCAGTCTCCACCCACAAAGGACCTTCCTAGTGTGTGGAAACTTTTCCTCCTTCACAGCTCCCTCCCACTGGTGCAGGTCCCATCCCTATTCTTTTGTCTATGTTTATTCTTTTTTCTTTTGCCCTACCCAGGTACGTGGGGAGTTTCTTGCCTTTTGGGAGGTCTGAGGTCTTCTGCCAGAGTTTAGTGGGTGTTCTGTAGGAGTTGTTCCACATATAGATGTATTTCTGATGTATTTGTGGGTGGAAAGTGACCTCCATGTCTTACTCCTCCACCATCTTTATGGTCCCTCAGTAATTCCTTTTTGTCTTGTATTATGATCTCTAACTTCTCTCTCCCTAGTATTTTTTATCTTTATGTGTACTTAGTTTCATACTTTGTCATCAAGTTTATGTCCTTTGACAAGAAGGTATATTGAATTCAGAAATACAACAATATATTGTCAAACAAGAATACTTTAATATTCATTTATTTAATTCTTAATTTTCTGTTTCCTTGATCTTTGTATTAATTTTCCCTTCAAGTGCAGAGTTCATATCAGGTGGCTGTATTATTTTGGTGAAACAAGGATTCTGTGATCAGTGAGTTTGGTGTGTTTTGTTTAATTGCTTTTTATGCTTGCTGCCATGCTTTTCCCTTCTGAGAATCTACTAATCTTCTTGTTTCACAAAGCAAGGCTCTTGGTTATGTTCTCTGCTTCTGTCACGTAGCAATATTGAAATTATGCTCTCTTGTTCATTGAAGATGACTATTTTATAGATTGAATTTCTGAATGATGCTCTATTAATAAAATTTAAACTAACTTATTTCAGAGCTAATGAAATTAGTTACTTCAAAAATGGTAATTATACATCTGTATGTGTTTATCATTCTGGTAATATTAACACATTTTAGTGATAAACATTGTAGAAGACCACATACTTCATGAATATAGAAATTTTATATTCATGGATGTATTTCATTTAAAAATAATAAATTACTCAAGAAATATCCTCACATTTTCTGATTTCCTACCTGGTTTAGAACTACACTTTCCACTGTGATAGCACATAGTCTAGTTGGCACATGTCTGTTGAACACTTGAAATGTGGCTCGTGAAACTGAGAAACTGGGTTTTTAACTCTATTTTATTTAAATTAATTTAAATTTTCATAATAAACTGAAGTAATGTAAAATATTTTTTTCTGTTAAATACAACTGTATTGTTTTACCAGGACTACATTTCACTTTTTGTTTTTTGTGTTTACTTTTTTTTTTAATTGAAGTATAGTTGATCTCCAGTGTTGTATCTGTTTCTGGTATACAGCAAAGTGTTTCATATATATATATATATATATGTATGTATACACACACACAGTTTTTGTACATATGTATGTATAATACATATACATTCTTTTTCAGATTCTATCCTTATGGTTTATCACAGGGTATTGAATATAGTTCCACATGCTGTACAGTAGGACCTTGTTGTTTTTCCAGTCCATATATGATAGTTTGCATCCACTAATCTCAAACTCACGATCCAAACATCCTCCACCCACCCCCTCCTTGGCCACCACAAGTCTGTTCACTATGTCTGTGAACCTGTTTCTGTTTCATAGATAGGTTCATTTGTGTTATATTTTAGATTCCAAATACAAATGATATCGTGTGGTATTTGCCTTTCTCTTTCTGACTTACTTCACATAATATGATGATCTCTAGGTCCATCCATGTAGCTGCAAATGGCATTATTTCATTATTTTTTTTATAGATGGGTAATATTCCGTTGTGTGTGTATTTGTGTGTGTGTGTGTGTGTGTATATATATATCTCACATCTTACATTTCACTTTAACTATTAAAATTTTAGTGTTCCAAATGAAATATGCTATAAATTTTAAAAGTACATGGATTTTGAATCCTTAGTATGAAAAATGGAATGCAAACTATTTTGTTAACAATTTTTTTTATTGATTATATGTTAACATCATAATGCTGTGGATATAATTGTTTAAATAAATTATATTATTGCAATTAATTTTACCTGTTTTATAGTGTGGCTTCTGGAAAATTTAAAATTACATATGTGGCTTGCATTATCTTTCTATCTGACAGAAATCATTGATATAAAGAGAACATTGATTAGCTATTTCCCAACTTACCTCAGTTGAACTCCTCAGGGCTACACATATATATGAAAAGTTTCATATAATTCAGTTAATTTCTGAAAATTACCTACTGGTCACTTCCTCTTCTAGTAATTTACTCAAAAAATTGAAATTCTACAGTCAAATAAAAAGTGTATACAATAAGAAATGTTTTCCTTGTCACATGGGTTGAACCTTTCCCTCTTTATGTGCTGGAATAATAATTGAAACGTTATGAACATGAGCTAAGGACATCTCATTATCACACACACACACACACACACACACACACACACACATACACACATACACATCAGAGAGAAACTGAGAGGGAGAAAATTAAAAGGATTCTTCTTTCCACTTACCTAAAATATCCCATTCTTGTTTTTTTAGTTACCACTAGTTTGATCAGGTGGTTGACAGAAAGCCAAAAGTTTGCAAAACCCATTGAGCCATAAAATTTTATCCTCTGTGTTAGCAGAGAGAGCAGAAACACAAATCATTTTGTTGCTCATTCTGCAAAGCCCAAGATCCTAGTTGGCATCAGCATTCTACAAAGGCTGCCAGTTTAGCCCAAAGTGGCCGCCGGATCCTCATGCTGGCACAGTGCTTGTTATGAAGGCTTTGGAAAGTATTCGACCTCAGTCTTAGGGGAGAGAGAGATGGATACTGGAGCTCAGAACTCTTAGATCAGGATTATTCAGACAACCAAGGATAGTCTCTTAGATTTTTCACAAGGATCTTAGCTTTTGTTACCTCTGTCACGTTCGCCCATAACACACTGATTTGTAGAAATTCTCTATTTTATAAATGTCAATAGCATATGATATAGGACCTGTGGTGTCTTCTGGATTAAATACAGTCCATAAAAGGTCTTAACTGAGTAAATGTTACATTATATATAATAAAGCACAACATCATTTAACATGGTCAAATAAGTAATATAAAAATGTATGCAACTTTGACAGTTCTCTTCATAACAGGTTTTTTAAAACTTTGAACATTTTTTAAATTAAAACAAAGACACTTGATTGCTCAATATTTTAAATGAAACAATTTCTCCTTCATAGAATAATATTTAAATTTTCAATTAAATTTCATTTAAATGTTACATCTGTTATCTCATGGACCAGTCTTGCCATATTGTGTGATACTATCACATATATATTTATCTTTACAATAAAAATATCTGTAACAGTTCTGTTGATAATGACATTATTATTCTTATTCTGTCTAATTGTGAAAAGTCATTACCCTTTCTACACAGTAGGTAAACATTTTCATATCATTTACTATGCTTACAAGTATATATCTGTTCTTACAAATTACATTCTGTAATTATGTGGCTTACCAACCTATTTTCAATAACTTGTCACTTTTCATTGGTCTCTAGGAAAGGATAGATCCGAAGGAGTATTTCGGTACAAGAGCAAATTAAAAATTTATCCAAAAAAGCATTGCAACACAATAGCAAATTAAACAAACATTTTATGTCAGTTGATCAACTAGAAACTGTTCTCCATTCATGCAGATGCTAAAGGCATCTGGAAAACTGAGACAAAACAAAACAAAACACAAGTGTTAGATATTCCACATTTCAATAGTTCCAGAGGATTTCTTTAGCATTTCCAAGTGAAGCAGGTATTCTGCCATCCTTTGAAAGCTCTGAAAAACATTCCTGGAAGAATTGTTTTTGTGAGGTACACTCAGATTTTTTCCACATTAAATAGGCCACATTAAATAGGCAGTTAAAAATAATGTGTTAAGCTTTAATTTTTAAAGCACTTAAATGGCTGCTGTTTAGATAGATTTTTGGTTTGAACATTTTGTTCTCTGAATGCACACAACAGTGCTAACTCAGAACATCCAAACATAACAATATCACAGGTGTAAAATAATTCCTATTACCATATAATATTTAAATCTGAAGTCCACTTTAGAATATTGGCTATAATAGAGGGAATGATTAACTGGATGTAGAAAAGGAAATATTATTAAATTAGCCATATCTGTGTATTTAACAAGGGGGTTTTAGAGGGAGGCAAATAATAGGTCATGTTTGGAATGAGAGGCAGCACAAATACACCTTCTACTTTGCATGGGATTGTCAACTTTATACCTGCTGGCCCAATATAATTATGAATAAAAGTATCCCTGTTTATATGGCAGATTAAATGGTCACCATAGCATTCCTGGGGAAGGAACTGAATGACTTTTAGGAGAACAGGAAGTGAAGGAAACGGTGTGCTGCCCTAGTAGGGAAGAAGGACAGTCCAGATTATAGTTATAACATAGCCCACAACAAAGTCATGCACACATGACTTGAATTTGATTTGCAAAAGACAGAGTGAAACCAGTGCTTTTTGAAGTGGTTTACCTTTATTTCTTGATCTTGATGATATTTCAGGACATTGCTCTTATTGTTTCTCACTAGATGTTCCTCATCTCACCCCTTAAACTCTTTTCCTTCCATTCACCTTCCTATCACCTTCCTATCAGTAAGGATTTTCTTACATATTTCCTTCTATACTTACTCTTCCTGTTGGTCCTACAACAAATAGCATATTGATCTTACTATCATGAATTACCATAATTGGGTGCAGGACTAGAAATGATACCATACAGACAAAAGAAAAGCAATATTTATATATGTATATATTTAAATACCTTAACCTCTCAACTAATTAGTGACTGAGCATTGTGTATGTATAATTAACTAACCACAGTTTCTCTCTTCAAGGTTGTTATCATGCTCTGGTTAAAAATAAGATTGCTACATATTAAATAAAATTAAGTGGTAAACACTGTAATTAAGAACATGAATTGACATGTATTAAGAGTTTACTGTGCACCAGATGGTGAGCCAATAATATACATTTTTAATCTTCACAGCAACCATAATAATTATTTTTAAATAAATGTATTATTTATCTATCAAACAACCCAGTGAGATATGTATTGTTATTACACAGGAGGAAAAGTGAAATTTAGGATGTTTAAATACCTCCTCAAACTCTCATAACTTTAGATTCTTAGAGATGAATTTAAACCCAGATTTGCCTTACTTCAAAGCCTCAGTACTTATCTCTGGTGCAAAAATGAGTTCAGAGATTAATTTCTAACACATTCAATTGATCCATCCAAATGCTATTAAATTGACAAATATATTTTTAAGAGATGCTACATTTTAGATCCAGCTATTTCCTTTGTGTTATTTCTTCCCTCATTTTGCAAAGATGTTCACTTTGTGCCTTTAGCCATCAATCATTAGAAGCCACAGTCCATCTTTCACAGAAAGAAAACAACAGAACACTTGAGATACTTTATGGAATTCAGATATTGGAACATCTTGCAATTGCACCATCATGTTACCTTGGTTTTTTCAGTATACATCTAGGAGGCCAATTTTGCTTCAGTGATTGGGGTCACCACCTAGGGCTGGCTGGTTCCCTCCCTCTTTTTCTCTCTACCTTTCTCATACTAATTCTTCAATAGTCAGAAATAATTTAATGCTGATTTTTTCATATTTGTCATTTGTAAATGCTACTAATAATCCACCTTTAACAGTTTTATTCTCTAATCTTTAATGGCTATATCCTGAATCAGTTCTTTAAAATTAAATCCAACATGCAGGCATAGAAATAATTTTAAAGATACCTTAAAATAACCTCTCCAATACATCTTTATATATGCCATTTGTCATGTTTTTATTTCCAATTAAATATGAACTGAATACATTTACTCACACTTGTGCTGAGTATATTGTTGGTGTCTGTGGGTATTTTTGTCTCTCAGTGTTAGCTGTATAGCATTACCTGAAATAAGAGCACAGTATTATAGCTTTCAGGTGTGTTCATAATATTCTGAACTGATGCTGATAATATAAACAGCTGCTCAGCAGAAACTGAAGTTGATATGTGTTACTATTAGGAATGATTCTATTTAAAATAACCCCAATATGGGTCTGTAACATATTTTCTATCAGACAGTAAGTAAAGGATATCTATGGCTATGAGATCTAGCAATATTAAAGAGAAAACCATACATGACAATTACCAAAAAAAAAAAAGAAGCTATATAGTATAAGAAATCTAACAGTTGTTGCTCTCATCCTACATTTGAGATATGATTTATGTTTTGCAGTTCTTTAGTTTAATCGAGAAGTTAACATTGAGTTTTTTTAACCAAAATCAATAGGGATGCCCCCAGAGCTAACAGTATTTAATAATAACCAATTTATGTTGAATGTTCAAAAATGTGGAGTGTGGCATATACCAGCATATGCATTTGCCTAAATGAACCATGGTTGACCCTCAGCCAAGTTGTAGCATTCACAGTCTTTCCTGGAATATTCTAAGGTTGATATTTCTGGATGCCATAAAAGAATTAAGCTGAGACAATTTTTCTGTTGTTTTTGTGTGTATTACATGTATTACCTCAATCCCTTAATTACTGAATTTTTACTCAGCCAGCCTAAGGTAACAAGACACCCAAGTACTGTGAACAGAGTGGTACCTACTCCCAGATCTGTGATAAGGTCTAACTCCGAATGATTATTGTAGGATTTCAGTTCCATTCAACTGCAATGAAGACTTTAGTATCAGACTGTATAGCATATGGGTTTTCGTATTATTATTATTATTTTAAAACACATTCTCTGCATTCAAAGACCTTATTCTTTTATTATTGTTATTATTAATTAATTTATTTATTTTTGCTGTGATGGGTCTTCGTTTCTGTGCGTTTCTCTAGTTGTGGCAAGTGGGGGCTATTCTTCATCGTGGTGAACGGGCCTCTCACTACCGCGACCTCTCTTGCTGGGGAGCACAGGCTCCAGACGCGCAGGCTCAGTACTTGTGGCTTACAGGCCTAGCTGCTCCGTGGCATGTGGGATCTTCCCAGACCAGGGCTCGAACCCGTGTCCCCTGCATTAGCAGGCAGATTCTCGACCACTGTGCCACCAGGGAAGCCCTGGGTTTTCGTATTATTAATGTCAAAGAGTTTTTGAAATTATACACTTGGATTTAATTCCCAGTATTTTTTATGCCTTTGCAAAAGTTAATTGAACATTGTACACATTTGTTTTCTCACCTATAAAATTGATATAATGACATAGAACAGATGAGATTGCTGTGACAAAAGATAAAGAAGGTAATATATATTAAAGAGCATCTACCTAGATCTGTGCTTGGTCCTCACAGGGGTGCCCTCAGCCTCCTCCTTGGAGGCTGTGCCTTCAAGGAAAGGGTGGTTATCTGTTAACAAATTAACTGAGGAGTGCCTTGACTTTCTGCAGGAGGACAAAAAGTGTCTGTGATCTCAGACACAAAGTTTATCACAGTCTCGCTGTCTTAAGGTATAAGGAATAGTGGGTGTCAAGCTAAACATAAGTTTAAAGAAGTAAATTCACAATTGAGAAGTTAACAGATTGGGAGGTAGTAAATTGTGATTCCTCTGAGTCATCACATCCTTATCAATAGCTATGTTTTTCATTAGAAATATTCAGTGCAGATTTATAAAGTCTGAATCCTCCTTTCTAATTTTAATTTTCTCCATCTATATATATTGCTAAATGTGGAAATGATACATGATTATGTACACTGTGATTTTTCCTATGGTAACTCAAACTTGACTTTTTTTTGTTTTTTTACTCACTGCTAGATGCCTCAGCTGGTCTTCAGTATCAAATATTTGCATTTCCAAGATTGTTCAATATGTAGTAACTATTATCTTCCTGCATTTATTAAATGTTTCAATGATGGCATCGATTTAACATTCTTATATTTCCAGATGTGAAAAACAAAATTTGAAGCATCTAAGTAAAAAGTCAACTTTTACTTTGACAACCAATAATTAACTAATATAAAAGAGATTTGTCTATACTAAGAAAAGAATTAACCCAGAGTGACCCCTCATAATTAAAATATTGTATGAAATACATCTTCCCAGTTTTTACTTGAAATCAGATTGATACTCAAATGTCTTATTTTGGACAAAAAGTTGAGCAAAAGTAAATAATTTGCACGTTCATGTACATGAATTATTGTGAATTATGGGGATAAATATTTCACATATAATTCTGAGTTTGTTTTCTTGAGTCAAAATTCTATTAGCAGACAAACATTGAAAAATGTTGAAATTTGACAGATAGCTGCTACTTTCTTGTAGAGCAAACTTTATTACCCTAAAGAAGGAATTGACCACTTTAGAAAGAGCCAGACTTTGTGTCTTTTTCTACATGGTCTGACGTTTTAGCACAGTGACACCAACAATGATGTGAACTAACATCTAAAGGACACAATATGTGTGCTATTTTAGAACATCAAGGAAAGGTAGTTCATTTTCTTTTGCCTCACTTTTAATTAAGCCAAAAGAAAATCAAATAATGTACACCCCAAAACAAGAAAACAGACACTTGCATTTCAGGACCAAAATCCCAACTTCATTCAATTTCTTGAAACTAAAGTTACCTGTTAACTTTCATAAAACTGCATCCCTGAAATAACTGGTTCCTCAGACTGAAATAAGACAGTACCTTTTTTTTTTTTGCGGTACGCAGGCCTCTCCCGTTATGGAGCACAGGCTCCGGACGCGCAGGCTCAGCAGCCATGGCTCACGGGCCCAGCCGCTCCGCGGCTTGTGGTATCCTCCCGGACCGGGGCACGAACTCGCGTCCTCTGAATCGGCAGGAGGGCTCTCAACCACTGCGCCACCAGGGAAGCCCCAGTACCCTTTTGATATGAAAAACTAAAAACACTACTGAAAATTATATTATGCACTGCTGTGATTCTCTTTAATGTTTACATTTTTCCCTGTCATCTAATGTAAAGTTACTAATAGATTTAGACATATAAATTACTTTATTCATATCACATACAGACTTCTTACTTTCATCTTTACAAGGTAATACTTTCTATTTGTTATATTACAAGTTTAGACTCTCAATCCTAACTAAATGTACATGTTCTATTTATGAATATAGGCATACATTAATGAGCAATCTTGATAAGGTTTCTTTATACCTCTTCATTGGTAACTTTTCTGCAACATAAACTATTTGAAATACATCTTAGAAACTGGAAGCTCATAAAGAGACTATGCCTAGACAAATAGAAGAACCAAGTGCGTTCACTAATGCCCATATTCCTTATTTGTAGAAAGACAGCTTTGGCCCTTAGTGTAAGTGTGTACTCATTTTACACATAATTGTGATGACCATATTTATTTATTACAAACCAAAGTGAAAACAGAAGTGAAAAAGGAGGTTTTTAGACAGAGTATTGCAGGCATCTCAATAGAAAGAAAGGTAAGAAAAATCAGAAAAACCCTAAAATCATAGCAAAAGAAAGAGGGAAGAAAAGAAAAGAAATGAGGGAAGGAAGGGAGAGAGAAAGAAAGAAAGATTTTCAAGATAATTTTTCTGTGTGAATTTATTCTTTTTTAAAGTGTTTACTATTTGATTCAGTAGATTAGATTGTAAGTTCTTGCCTGTTTTATTCACTATTTTATATCTAGGACCCATCACATGATTGAATCAGTGAATATTTAGATAGTATCTGTTGAATGAATCAAAAAGATATATGAATTTTACAAACCATTTATGAATGTAGTTGTAGAGGTCAACGTCTATTTCCACATTACACTAAAACCACCATCATGCCCTCTTTTTCACCACAGAGTGGGTGACCTACAGCTCACTACAGAATCCTTACTTATGCAGTGTGTCTCCACTGAAATCTTAAAATGTCTAGACTGGTTCAAAAGAAAAACATAAAAATAAAAATTTAAGAATAATTATCTTAAGTTATATTCATCAAGGAGGATATATGGACTATGGAACAAAAAACTAACAAATTTTTGCTTCAGGAAATTGATCTCTAATGGAAGCCAAGGTGATTCTGTTTATAAAGAATGTTAGTACATAGATCAAAGCACTGGGGAACTCTGTGATAAACTGTTGCTGTTCTTTTTATAGTCTCTAATGTGTTACAAACAATTTTTTATTTTACTTGCTAAGTAATGTTAGTCCAGGAGAGTGATGAGACTAGGGAAATCCTTAGCTTCCTGCTCTCAGTTCAGCTTTATTGCGTGTCTCGTCTCACCTCTCCTTGCCAAGCAACCTAAGCTTAGTCCTGACCATCCCCCAGGAGTTATATGAATGCAGATCTAACAATAAGCATCATTGTTCCCAGTGCGTAGGTTTGGGAACTACAGAAGAGGAAGGATAACTGAGTTTCATATAGCAGGTGTACAGAGAATTGTGTTGAATGTAAAGGCAGAAAAACTGAGACAAAGGAAATTCAGAAAAGCTAAGAAAGATGGTAAGGATATGAATGATACCTATCTATGCAATTAATGATACTACAAAGTGAGACATCTGACCTTCACTGTCCAATATGGTAGCCACAAGCTTCAAACAGCTACTTAAATTTAAATTAATTTAATTAAGCAAAATTAAAAAGTCAGTTCCTCGTCATGCTAGGAACATAGTGCTAGTGTTTCATGCTAATACCAAAAAAGCAATTCTAAATTATTTTTAGTCCAAGAAGTTTTTTTCGAAGTTAATGCAACTTACTGAGTGTACTCCATTTTAGGACATTTAATGAAATGAAAGAATCAGTGTGTAAAGTGAATTCAGTTTTTTTTTGGTTTTTTTGTTTGTTTTTTTTTTTTTTTTAGTTTCTGCTTTATAACAAAGTGAATCAGCTATACATACAGATATATCCCCATATCTCCTCCCTCTTGCGTCTCCCTCCCACCCCTCTAGGTCACAAAACACCCAGCTGATCTCCTTGTGTTATGCGGCTGCTTCCCACTAGCTATCTGTTTTACATTTGGTAGTGTATATATGTCCATGCCACTCTCTCACTTCTCTCAGTTACCCTTCCCACTCCCTGTGTCCTCAAGTCCATTCTCTATGTCTGCGTCTTTATTCCTGTCCTGCCCCTAGGTTCTTCAGAACCATTTTTTAATTCTTAACTCATAGTAACACATTGTCATCAGTTTTGCTTTGGATACATTTTTATGTTAATTTACATTGTTATTATTGTTATCATTATTAACATTATTTGTGAAGGAACATTCAGAAGTTAATTCTTCATCTAGTTCCCTCTTTCCCTGGAGGTTGATTTGTTCAGTTTGGCATCATCTGGATTGGTGATTCTTGGTTCTGAAAAAGCCTGTTCATATTGACTTTGTCTAAAGAATGTTGGAAAGAAATTAAAGACTCAGGAGTGTCTTTAATGTCTCCACCATAGAATAAATGAGAAGTTTCAACCATTGTGGTTCTTTGTAAAACACCAGGGAATTCCTTAGAATAAATTCAGTCCTAAAATATATTCAAATCTATGCTCATCCAGAACTTGCACTTGCAGAGACCTACCTACCTTAGTTAGCAGGAGACCTCGATCAATAACTGTTTGCCTCACTGAATTCTGACTAATCATTTTATTCACTCAATAGACATTTGTCTCCTTTCAAGAGCCACCTCTGAAAAATCTCACTCAACAGTGACTTTTCTCTGTCTCTTCTAAGGGTGTCTACAGAATTAAGCCTGAGTCGAGGCAGTGATGCAGGGGGCACAGGTTACAAATCAGACAGACCTCAATTTTAATTCAATCCTTGGAAATGAAATGATGGAAATGTCTAGGTGTTAGAGTCATTTATCTGTAGAATGTGCCTTTCTAGACCGCAGCATGTGAGCATTTAGCCTACCTCATGGCACACAGTTAGTGCTCACTAACTGTGCTTGGCAGAGACTAGGTTAGTACCATCCAGAGGCAACTGTTGATATATTCGTCATGTCATCTGTTAAATCTGGTTAAATTCCTTGAATTCAGGAAGTAGTTATTCATGTATAGCTTGTCTGGTTTAGAGATTTTTATAAAAGTGTTACTTAGAGCTCAGAATATCTTTGTGTGTATTTAGGGATACTTAAATGTTTTTAAATAGATAAGACAGACCTTCAGTAATACCACCACTGAAACGTTCAATCAGGTATTGAGTGTGCTAGTCCTGAATGTCCATATTTATTCATTCATTCATTTATGATAAATTTATCAAGTACCTACCATGCAAAGGACAATCACACAGGAAAATTTTTAGTCTGATGGGGCTTGCAAGTGGTTTTTTTTTTTGCAAGGGAGACCAAGACTGGACAATTGAGTACAAAATTAATCCTTCGATTACAAATATGAAAAATGCTGAAAATTACAAGTGATGAGATGCTAAAATTCATAGACCAAGTGAAATATAACCTCACTCTGAGGTGCAGAGAATGGTTGTTTGAGTGAATAGCATTTAATTTGAGAAGATAAGATCAAGCCAGATATAAAGTATACAAAGGTAGTATTAGAATTTTTGGTACAGTGATTTGGGTGACAGCTGGGACCTGGAGATTTGTAGACCATTCAAACTGTGGGAATAGCATGTGAAAAAGCCCTGGGGTGCAAAGGATCATGACACATCTGAGGATTTAAAGAAGGGTGCCATGTTAAGCGAGGGCATAGAGCTAGGGCCTGTGAAGTAAGCTAGGCCTAGATGTAGGGTCTGAAAGGTAATGTGTATTTAATGTGCATTTTATTTTATTTTATGTCTATCTTGACAACAATGGGAAACTACTAAATTATTTTAAGCACGGGAGAGATATAATCTATATGAATTTCTAAAATATCACTTTGGCTGACTTTAGGAAAATGGATTGAAGATGACAAAAGTGAATGCAGAAAGAAAAATAATCTAATTATAACAACATAATCAACAAGAATACTAGCATTTATACTTGTCTTTAACATCTGTCATTTAAATCTCACAATGGTCCAGTGATGAAGTTCTCTTATTCTACCACTTTGAGGAAAGAAGTGTAAATTATCTTGCCTGAAGTCTCTTAGAGATGGAAATGTCTAGGTGTTAGAGTCCAGATTTAATTTCAGACAAATTACTCCAGGGCAAAAAAAGAACAATAACAAAAAAAGTGAACAAAGTCAAAATTGGTTTCTGGGCAAGAAAAGAACAATAACAAAAAAAGTGAGCAAAGTCAAAATTGGTTTCTGGCCTAAACACTGTCAGATAACACTAAAAATTGAGAAAAGTAAGTATAAGAAAAGCCTATGTAATTTCTCAGAATATATCATAAAATTGGTAGAAATCTATTTCATTTGCTTACAAATGGTATTTCCATATGGAAAAAATATATGAATATGTATATGCATGTGTATGTGTATGTGTGTAATCACCACACAACTAAGTTAATTGTTAACTGCTTTCAGTTGAAATTCCTGCTATTTCCCAACAGGCCTGATTTTTATACGCATGGTCATTTCATTTAGAAACAATTCATTTATTCTTAAATCTCCTAATACATCTTGCAAAATCCAGATCTTTGCTCCCCCACTAATAGCTTTGTTTCAGGAGGTTATTTAGCTTCATGAATAAGAGCATAGACTTAAATTAGACACTTTCAGCTGACATCCAGTCCTATGATCTCACAAAAATTATTTTCTCCATGCCTATTTCCTCACTATTATCAATATCACCTTCCTCATTTAATGCCTCATTTAAGCACCTCATGTAATGTAAAGTGCTTTAGAACGTGCCTGGGATATGGCAGCACTCACTAAATGTTGGATATTAAATGCTAGCTGTTGAAGAAATAGAAGCCATTCTCATATTTTTGTCACCAAAACTTCAAACCTGCACTTATAAGCACTTCTTCCCCCATTGTTCTTTTCCTGCCCTGGAGAAGGAATCCCTTCTCCTGTCAAATGCCATGTGCGAACTTGATCCTCTAGATCCCATCACCTCTCTTGTTCTCCCCTCCTTTAGGAATCCTCTGTTTCCTAAAGCTCTCTCTCACTCTACTCAATCTTCTTTTCATTGACATGTAAGCATCCCCCTTATGACAGACAAGACATACTCTTGACAT
Organism: Monodon monoceros; assembly: GCF_005190385.1. Taxonomy (NCBI): domain Eukaryota; kingdom Metazoa; phylum Chordata; class Mammalia; order Artiodactyla; family Monodontidae; genus Monodon; species Monodon monoceros. Next base: position 17,956,466 of record NW_021703768.1, on the reverse strand, counting down.
TCCCTAGTCACTTTATTTCTTTGTTCCCCATTACAAGGACATTTCTAGAAAGAACCGCTAGTATTCTCCATGCATTTGAATGTGTCATATATTGTTCCACTCTGATCAGGTTTCTTCACCCACCACTTAACCAAAACACACGCTTGTCATTTTCCATCTTGCCAAATTCAGAGCTTGTCTGCCATTCTTCAATAACCTGGAGACCAGCAAATATGTATCCAGGACTTCCCTTTTGTCTGGTGTCCTTGCTCACTTAAAAGATGTCTAATTGACATTTCTACTTAGAAAGATGTCTCAAACATATTGACCTGGTGCAAAAGAGAACTGCTCATCCATAATCTACCTTCATCGTTTACACCATAAGTTATTCACAAGTGTTCAAGTAAGGTCCCAGTCATTATTCTTTATTCTATTTTCCTCACCATGGCTCACCCTTCTTCCTCCACCTCTGCATCTCTCAGAATGTTTCCTTCCCACCTGCACTCCCCAAAGCACAAACCCCTTCTGACCACTTCTTCCTCTACCTTCATCTAGACCAGCATAAGCTGTTTCACGTACTGATGACATGGTCTTCCAATTCCTAGCTCTCCCCACTCTCATAGCCTTCCCAAAACATTCCCCACAAAGTTGCAAGAGTGATCTTCTCAAAATATACAGTTGAGTTTATCATTCTTCTATATTTAGCATAACAGTGGTTTACTGCACATAAGCTTCTTGTGTGACCTTACAATACTTTATACTCAACACTTAGTACAACATCTAGTACAAGTGGATATTTTGTGAGTGAATGACTGAGTGATTTCAATTATTTCACAGTCACTACTTCATACTACTGCCTCATGGAAGTACGACTATGGATGATGATCCCAGAATGCTAGACATAAATTCCAGCTATGCTACCCACAAGGGAACTCAATTCTCTGGGCTTCAGTTCCCTAATCTCTGAAGTAATAATAGTAACTGTGGCACAGGATTTATAAAATACATGTGTTAGTAGACACAAATCCATTAGAGTCATGTATGTTTGTTGCATACAATAGTGATGATGATGATAATGATCAACTACTTTATCTGGATGTAATATTTTTATCCACGTTGTTTTTTATTTTTTTTAATGTTTTTAAAAAGACAGCATTAATTACTTACTGGGGGACTCTGTGAAGCCTCTATACCTCTAGAAATAAAAGGCATTAATAAAAACTAAAATTTCAATATTAAAAGAATAATTCTTTTTTCATAAATTGCTCTATGTGTTTATTTCTTGCTTCTAACATCAAGTGATTTCCAAATCAGATGACCACAAGTTTATTAACAACCAGATACAGTGCCAGAAGTTTTGGCAACTTATGCGTGGCACAGAGTGGTAAAGTGCAGCACCGGGCAAGATACTTTCAAAACAGAAATGAGCGTTTCCTTTGATTATCTGTTTCTCTCAATAATTCCTTCACACCGAACTCCTGTTCACCACAGAATAGAAGCACGCTTGTGAAATTAACCATCAGAAAAGATGACTGGGCTTCCCTGGTGGCGCAGTGGTTGAGAGTCCGCCTGCCGATGCAGGGGACACGGGTTCGTGCCCTGGTCTGGGAAGATCCCACATGCCGTGGAGCGGCTGGGCCCGTGAGCCATGGCCGCTGAGCCTGCGCGTCTGGAGCCTGTGCTCCGCAAGGGGAGAGGCCACAACAGTGAGAGGCCCGCGTACCGGAAAAAAAAAGAAAAAAAGAAAAAGAAAAGATGACTTATTAACATCACATTTCACAGTGAGTGCAAGAATGAAGAAGCTGGTGCATGACTTCGAAAGCTAGCATTTTCTGAAAAACGAACAAAAATTTAGCAAAGAAGTCAAGTGAATGGTCCTCTTCCTATTTATCCAGATAACATCTCATGTCTTTCTAAATTTTCTTTCTTTCTTTTTGCTGGTTGCAATTATACTAGGATAATTATACTGACGTTGAGAGACAAGTGTTGTCAGCTTCTTCCTTGTGTATAATGGCCAAAATCATTTAGATTCAATGCAATAGAGGCCACATTTCCCGTTTTTTCAGCCATATAAGCCTACATTAGGGTTTAAAAGACCTCCAGTAACTACCCCAGCCTTCATCCAAGGAAAAAAAAAATCAATTTTCCAGGATTTCTACAGCTCTTTTTTGGTCTCCATAGCAGTTAAGGGCAAGCTGAGAAGGAAAAAAAAAAAAAAAGATTTATTTCCAGCTCTAGTGAAAGCTGAGTCCCAAGATAAAATAAAAAGCCAAGTATAATGAGAAAAAGGGAAGTAAAAGGAAGAAAACTCCTATAGGTCAGTACTGAATATGACCTTTGCTCTGAAAATTCAAAGAGTAATAAATTATAAGAGAAAATAGGAGCTCATTTGTGTCATTGAAGCTCTACCTCTTGCTTGACTAGGGAGCTGAACAACAATACACAGATGGAGGGCAATGAATTTATGAAATTATGTGCCAGCTCCCAGGATAGGGCTTGAAATGTGCACTTGCTGTTGGCACTAGAATTGGGGCTTTGTTGATCTAATGCCAGGACTGCATGCTCACATTCTGCTTTTTGTGCCAAAGTTAGATGCTCAGATTTGGAAGCTAAAATTTATCAAGTTTTAGCACTGCCTCTCCACAGCCAAATGATCATGGCATAAAGAGGTACATATTTTACTTCAGTTTGAAAGTAGAACTGCCACATTAGAACAAATTCATTCTCCTCAAAAAATTCAGATCTGAACCATTTCCCTTTTAATGAGCTCATCTAAAAAGAGTCTAGAAAGCTTTTTCTGTCTACTTCTGTTTTTTGTTGGGTAGTATAGCCTTGTGTCAATTTCCTCTGGCTTTTAGATTTAGACAAATATTTATTTTCTCTGTCCTGAACACTAATGATATCCCTTGATTTTAAGAACTTATTTAACATAAATGATAATACAAAGAAATTAAGGTGGCCATGTTTAATGATATAGTCTCCAGCCAATTATTTTCTTTTTCTTTTTATTTTTTGGCTGCACTGGGTCTTCATTGCTGTGCATGGGCTTTCTCTAGTTGTGGCGAGTGGGGGCTACTCTTCATTGCGGTGCGCAGGCTTCTCATTGCGGTGGCTTCTCTTGTTGTGTAGCACAGGCTCTAGGCACGCGGGCTTCGGTAGTTGTGGCACGTGTGCTCAGTAGTTGCGGCCTGCGGGCCCTAGAGCGCAGGCTCAGTGGTTGTGGCGCACAGGGCTTAGTTGCTCCGCGGCATGTGGGTTCTTCCCAGACCAGGGCTTGAACCTGTGTCCCTCGCACTGGTGGGCGGATTCTTAACCACTGCGCCACCAGGGAAGCCCTCCAGCCAATTTTTAAAACTGTTGTTCCATTGGAAGCCACAACCTCCCTATTCTGTTTTGTCCAGAGGGCACAAAATTATTTTTCATGTTATAGTAATGAAGCTCCTACATATCCTCTTCTGGCTACATCATGCCCATAATATAAAAAGCTACAGAAACTTCCAATATTCTCTATGATAAGAAATGCTTATTAAGTGCTCAGATGTTATATCCCTGAAGTCCTAAACTCTGTGTCAGCAGTTCTCATCCCTTTTTTTCACCACAGAATCATCTAAGAAACAATCTAAAAAGTACCTTTGGCCTGGCCCTACCCAGATCAATTAAATCAGAACCTCTGAAAGTAGGGCTTAGGCATCCATGCTTTTTAAAGCTCCCAAGTTGATTCTAACGTGTGGCTAGAGTTGAGAACACTCTTCTATGTGAAGGGATAGTCTATGTCTTTGTGGAAGCAAATCAAGGATGTACTGAGGAAGTACAACCAGGTAAAGACGAATCCTAAGTCAGTGATGCTAAAAATAAAAAGAATGTATATTACCTTTCTAGTAACTTGCTAATTTTTAGCAAGACGAGAATTAAGGCTGCTATAAAGAATCACCGGATTTTCTTGTTTTTACTTTACTTTGAATTTCCTTTATACATATTTTTTCACAGAAACACTAACATAGAAAGTATTTAAGAGTATCAGAGTTACTTGTATGTGGAAAGGGAATGTGTGAGTGTGAGTATTGTCCTATATGCTGTACAGAGTGAATTTGCTACTGAAAAATGGAATATAAAATACCTTCTCTGCCTGTTGTGCAAACAAGGGCAATGGAAAATAGCACTCACCTGAGATCTGCTAGGGAAACATTTATGGGGAAACTTAGAGCAACAGATCTAGGTGTGTGGGTCCCATTGCCCATTCTAGGGCACCACTCAGAGATCTAGAACAGTCATTTCAGACTCTGAAGGAGTGGTCGGCTGTTTAGTAGGACTGTCACGCTGCATGGTTAGGTAGGTTTAGACCTCTTTCTGATATGAGCAGGGCTATGACACAAGAGCAATATGACATGATGGCAGCTTGTCTCTGACTCTCTCCTGCAGCCCAGTATTAGAAGATGGGTGTAGCACCAACCCTTCCTTTGTTATAATTAAACCTGAGGGGCCAGTCCTTGCGGGTTCAATTATGTGAACTGACAAGCCAGTGGCAGCATTTGCTACATCACTGTTCATGGTGGGGAGAAGGCTGAGTCTCTCCTCTGGTGTTACAAGGCCTGGAATCCTTGAGATGTGGCCAAGATTAACTGTGTTAAACCCAGGGCCGCTGCTAGTTTTGCCCAGGACTTTACTAGAGGCCAACTGTTTTTCTGGGAGGCTGACCAGGACAAGATCAATCTTGAACGAGTTAACACTAATCTTCACTCAGTCTATTTCTCTCATTTGAAGGACAGCATGGTACCTCTTATGTCAGCAGCCCATCGCTTGTAGCTTGTGAGTGCTGTCAGCCTAATCATCAGCATCCCAGGAAACTCTGGAAACTGGTTATAAATGGCTGCGTATCACCCTGGTGACGCAGACCACACACACCTCAGTGTGATAGGGTAATTTTTAGGAAGAGCCTATGGGCATGCATTGTCTAGTCTAGAAAGTATAACGAGGGTGGCCTTTTAGGTGAATCAGTACCTGCAGCCATGCTCCAAGTGTCCTGTAATTCCCAGGGGCCCCAAATCATTCTGGGGAAAGAAAGATCCATCCTGTATTGGTTGTTTAACCCTCTACATAGTAGGCATTCAATTAAAACGCATGGACTCAATAAAACAATGTTAGCCAGTATTTATTGAGTATTTAATATGAGTCAGGAGCCATTCTAAGTACTTTTGTTCAATGGTTCATTATTCTTTACAACAACCCTGTGAAAGAGTGATTATTATTATCCCATTTTTAGAGAAGATTGAGGCATTAAGAGGTAAAGTCACTAGCCAAAGATTATGAGGCAGGTAGGTGGCAGAGCTTGATTTCCAATGATGCCCTGTTGATTCAGACTCTCCACCACTGCTTTTCAAGGCATCAATGAAATGCACTTTTTGGACAATGAATTGTTTAGGAGCTCTAGTGACAGTGAGAAGACTAGTTAGAATTTAATTGCAATAGTAAATGTGACTTAGATGAGGTATGTCATTGGAATAGGAAATAAGTAGACAGATTCAAGAGATACTTAGGGAGCTGGAATCAGAAAGACTTGGTGATTGAGGGTTTGTGGCAGGTAAGTAAGAAAGATGTATCTATCACTGTTCTCAGTTTCCTATCTGGTGAAATAAGATAGGGAGTACTGGAGGCAAAGGAGGTGTGTGTCTGCAAGATCATGAATTTACTTTTGGATGTGATTAATTTGAGAGAACTGTGACATTTCAATTGGAGTAATCAAGCAGGTTGTTGTGTATATTATTTACATTTCCTCTGATCATCATGATCAAAGAAGTTCCTTTGGCTGGAGTTTTGAACTGAGTATTCCAGTGAAGCTATGGAAGGCTAATAAATTATAGAAAAAGGAAAATAGAAAAAAAGATGTTCAGAGAGCATCTTTTGTAACTTGTGACTTAGAACCCAGGCAACCAAAGAGCAACCCACACTTCATATTGAGAAAAATGGCCTAGAGGAAAAGCAAAAACGATGCCTAGGATTAGGGAATCTCAAGTATAAATGAGATGAAAGAAAGGCAGAATATATTTTCAGTAATAGAGGGAAATAAAAAAATAATGAAACAAAAAATGCTTGATGACTGTAGTTAAGTATCAAGGCAGGATTCAGAAATACCTGCATGATTTATAGTCTGGGTGTTGTAGAAAGCAGTACTGAAGTGCTTGTGAATTTTGTAAGCTGGGGAGGGGAATAAATTTTGACCTAATTTCTAGGGATCATTTATTTTTACTTATTTTATAAGAGAAAATCAATTACTACTGATGATAATAAATATAAGAAAAGCATGGGAATACTAATTTTGACAGCTAATATATATCAAAAATCTGATAGCTTTTATATATTTAAAACTAGAATTAGGAAAATAAGTGGTATATCTAAATAATTGAAAGCATGTCAGTAGTGTTGGATTGTATAGACCTTTCCACAGGAAATCAGGTGTTAAGTTATCTTAAGCAACAACCAAAATTAACAGTGTTACTGCAGATGTTTGCTTAGTCCATCCTCAGAAAACATTCTTAAGCATCCTTGGGTCATTAAACAGCTACTGATTTATTCTTTGTCAAACATTTACTGTTCAGGTTTCATATAAGAGTACTTCCCTCCAATTCCATTCTACTTGTCCATTAATATTTTTAAAACTCTATCAAATTCTCATTAAAAATAGTTACATAATATATATTATAGGAAACATGAATCACTATGGGAATAAGATCTGGATAAATCAAAATGGGTGTGCATATGGTATAGATACAGATATAGAATATCTATACACAATCATTGTCCAATATTCAGTATTTATAAGACAATGACTTGAGAACTTGAAAACATGTATTCTAATGTGTAGGCCCTCAAGTCTATGTCCCTTAAGGGGAAAAAATGCTCTTTATTTTCTATTTCTGCACAAATTAAGTCCATACTCCGTATACTAAACATGCTCAAAAGTTCTCTCAAATATATATCCTAATATATAAAGTAGGTATCCTTATGCAATAGGTTTATTCTATTTTTAATTCTCTTTAAAGGTAAATAGTTGTACCAGATGATCTAGAAACGTTTCTAGGTCTAATTATTATTATTTTTTATTTCAGCATACCTATATGTGTGCCTACACACATACACATACACATATATGCTTGGTGCTTGTTTTCTTTCCTACTAGTTTTATTTATATGATTAGATTAATTCAACAATTATTTACTGAGGCCCCCAAACAGATTAGTTTGTTTGCTCTAGAAAATACAGGCATACCTTGGAAATGAGATATTGGGGATTTGGTTCCAGACCACTGCAATAAAGCAAATATCTCAATAAAGCAAGTCACACGACCTTTTTGGTTTCCAAGTGCCTATAAAAGTTATGTTTACACTATACTGTAGTTTCTTAAGTATGCAATAGCATTATGTCTAAAAACACAGTGTAGCTACCTTTATTTCAAAAAACTTTCTTCCCAAGAAATGCCAACCATCAACTGAGATTTCAGTGAGTCGTAATCTTTTTGCCGGTGGTGGGCCATGCCTTATTTGCTCAATGTTGATGCCTGCTGAATGATCAGGGCGGTGTGTGCTGAAGGTTGGAGCAGCTGTGGCAATTTGTATAAGATAACAAAGAGGTTTGCTGCATCAGTTGGCTCTTCCTTTCACGACTGATTCCTCTGTAGCACGCTATGCTGTTTGATAGCATTTTACCCACTGTAGAACTTCTTTCAAAGTTGACGTCAGTTCTCTCAATTGTCAGTACTTTATCAACCAAGTTAGTGTAATATTTTAAATCCTCTGCTGTCATTTCAACAGTCTTCATAGAATCTTCACCAGGAGTAGATTCCATCTCAAGAAACCATTTTCCTTCCTCATCCATGAGAAGCTGTTCCTCATCCGTTAAAGTTTTAACAGAGATGGTAGCAGTTCAGTCACATCTTCAGGAGCCACTTCTGATTTTAGTTCTCTTACTCTTTCCACCACATCTGCAGTTGCTTCCTCCACTGAAGTCTTGAACCCCTCAAAGGCACCCAAGAGAGTTGGAATCAACTTCCAAACTCGTGTTAATGTCGATATTTTGACTTCTTCCCATGAATTGCAAATGTTATTAATGGTATCTAGAATTTTGAATTCTTTCCAGAAGGTTTTCAATTAACTTTGCCCAGATTCATCCAAGGAATCACTTTCTATGACAGCTATTGTTTTACAAAATGTATTTCTTAAATAATAAGTCTTGAAAGCCAAAATTATTCCTTGATCTATGTGTTACAGAATAGATATGAGTTAGCAGGTACAAAAACATTAATCTCACTGAACATCTCCACCAGAGCTCTTGAGTGCCCAAATGATTTGCCAATGAGCAGTAATACTTTGAAAGGAATCTTTTTTTCTGAGCAGTGGCTCTCAACAGTGGGCTTAAAATAGTCATTAAACCACATTATAAGCCGATGTGCTGTCATCCAAGCATTGTTGTTCCATTTATAGAGCCCAGGAAGAGTAGATTTAGCATAATTCTTAAAGGCCCTAGGCTTTTTGGAAGGGTGAGAATTGGCTTCAACATAAAGTCACCAGCTTCAGTGACACCTAATAAGGAAGTCAGCCTGTTCTTTGAAGCTTTGAAGCCAGGCATTGACTTCTCTCCAGCTATTAAAGCCCTAGATGACATTTTCTTCCAATAGAAAGCTGTTTTGTTGACATTGAAAATCGGTTGTTTAGTGTAGCCATGTTCATTAATTATCTTAGATAGATATTCTGGTTAACTTGGCTGCAGCTTTTATGTCAGCATGTGCTGCTTCACCTTGCATTTTTATGTATGGAGATGGCTTCGTTCCTTAAATCTCAGGAACCAATCTCTGCCAGATTCGAACTTTTCTTAACACAGTGTCCTCACCTCTCTCAGCCTTCATAGACTTGAAGAGAGTTGAGGCCTTGCTCTGGATTAGGCTTTGGCTTTAGGGAGTGTTGTGGCTGGTTTGATCTTCTATCCAGACCACCAAAACTTTCTCCATCTCAGCAATAGGCCTGGTTCACTTTCTTATCATTTGCACGTTCCCTGGAGGAGCATTGTTAATTTCCTTCAAGAATATTTCCCTTGCATTCGTAACTTAGTTTCTTGGCATAAGAGGCCTAACTTTGGGCCCGGTTTGGATTTCTACATGCCTTCCTCGCTAAGCTTAATCATTTCTAGCTTTTGATTTAAAGTGGGAAACGTGTGGTTCTTCCTTTTACTTGAACACTCAGAAGCCATTGTAGGGTTATTAATTGGCTTAATTTCAATATTGTTGTGTTTTAAGGAATAGGGAGGCCTGAGCAGAGGGAGGCAGTCAGGGAAAAGCCAGGCAGCGGAACAGTCAGAACACAGATTCATGGATTAAATTTGCCATTTTTCATGGGAGCCCCAAAACAATTACAATAATAACATCAAAGATCACTGATCACAGATCACCATAACAAACAAAAATAGAAAATGTTTGAAAACTTGTAAGAATTTCCAAAATGTGACACAGAGACATGAAGGAAGCAAATGCTGTTGGAAAAACAGCGCCAATGGACTTGCCTGACACAGGGTTGCCACAGGCCTTCAATTTGTAAAAATTGCAATATCTGTGAAAAGCAACAAAGCAAAGCACAATAAAATGAGGTATGCCTGTGCTAAATAAATAAATAAATATCTGCTGACTTCAATGGGTTCAACTTCTTTATTTGGGAGAATAGGACAAGACAATGGAATCTTGAAAGACTGGGAAACATGGGTCCTGCCCTCAGTGCTGTCAAATATGAATTGTATCACCTTTGTGAACTTACTTAATAATTTTGGAATCTTAGTGTCCTTACCTGCAGAAAGGAAATGGTAATGCCTAGCTGAGGATGTTATTAGAGATTATTTTTCAAGTTCCTGGCACAGAAGCTGTCACAAAGCAGTAACTCAGTCCTGTTCACTAGCATGTTACAAATCATGGCCACACAGAGTGATGAATAGGGTAATGTAACCACTGCTTCAGAAACTGAAAAAGGGAAACGTTTATTTCTGACTAGGATGAAGAAGGATCTGTCTTGAATTAGTCAGAGTTTGGCAGGCAGACAAAGGAAGGAGAGCCTTTTAGGCAAAGACAGCTGTCTCCACTAATGTACACAGAAGTAGGGAAGGCTGGGAAGGAGGGAGGCCACAGGAGAGGGCTGATACCAGGAAAAGTATCTTCAGATCTCTGTTTCTTCCTCAAATCTATATTTCTAATTTCTTACCAGGCATTGCTATTGACTGTCTTACAGACACTTCAAACTCAATATGCCTGCAAAGAAACTCATTATCTTTTATCCCAATCCATACTCCCCTTCTTTATTCCTTGCCAATGATATATTCATCCTCCCAAACCCAAGGTGAAAAAAATGGAGTCATCTTCAGTGTATAACTTTCACATGCAGTTTGGTGCCACATGTTATCATAGGGCCAGAGAAAAGGAAACAAAGTTTGCTATTTGGGGAGGATTGAGAAAGAGGGAGAGAAAGGATGATAATTTTGTAGCTGAGTATTTTTTCTTTTTAACATTTTTATTGGAGTATAATTGCTTTACAATGGTGTGTTAGTTTCTGTTTTATAACAAAGTGAATCAGTTATACATATACATATATCCCCATATATCTTCCCTCTTGCGTCTCCCTCCCTTCCACTCTCCCTATTCCACCCTTCTAGCTGGTCACAAATCACCGAGCTGATCTCCCTGTGCTATGCAACTGCTTCCCACTAGCTAGCTATTTTACATTTGGTAGTGCATATATGTCCATATATACACTACCACTCTCTCACTTTGTCCCAGCTTACCCTTCCCCACCCCCGTGTCCTCAACTCCATTCTTTACGCCTGCGTCGTTATTCCTGTCCTGCTCCTAGGTTCCTCAGAACCATTTGTTTTTTTTTTAGATTCCACATATATGTGCTAGCATACAGTATTTGTTTTTCTCTTTCTGACTTACTTCACTCTTACTACACTTACTTACTTCACTACACTTACTTCACACTACACTTACTTCACAGAGTATGACAGACTCTAGGTCCATCCACCTTACTACAAATAACGCAATTTCATTTCTTTTCATGGCTGAGTAATATTCCATTCTATACATGAGCCACATCTTCTTTATCCATTCATCTGTTCATGGACACTTAGGCTGCTTCCATATCCTGCTACTGTAAATAGAGCTGCAATGAACATTGTGGTATATGACTATTTTTGAATTATGGTTTTCTCAGGGTATATGCCCAGTAGTGGGATTGCTGGGTAATATGGTAGTTCTATTTTTAGATTTTTAAGGAACCTCTATACTGTTCTCCATAGTGGCTGTATCAATTTACATTCCCACCAACAGTGTATGAGGGTTCCCTTTTCTCCACACCCTCTCCAGCATTTATTCTTTGTAGATTTTTTTATGATGGCCATTCTGACCTGTGTGAGATGATATCACACTGTAGTTTTGATTTTCATTTCTCTAATTAATAATGTTGAGCATTATTTCATGTGTTTGTTGGCAACATGTATATCTTCTTCGGAGAAATGTCTGTTTAGGTCTTCTGCCCATTCTTGGATTGGGTTGTTTGTTTTTTTGATATTGAGCTGCATGACCTTGTAAATTTTGGAGATTAATCCTTTGTTAGTTGCTTCATTAGCAAATATTTTCTCCCATTCTGAGGGTTGTTTTTTTGTCTTCCTTATGGTTTCCTTTTCTATACAAAAACTTTTAAGTTTCATTAGGTTCCATTTGTTTATTTTTGTTTTTATTTCCAGTTCTCTAGGAGGTGGGTCAAAAAGGATCTTGCTGTGATTTATGTCATATAGTGTTCTGCCTATGCTTTCCTCTAAGAGTTTGATAGTGTCTGGCCTTACATTTAGGTATTTAATCTATTTTGAGTTTATTTTTGTGTATGGTGTTAGGGAGTGTTCTAATTTCATCCTTTTACATGTAGCTGTCCAGTTTTCCCAACACCACTTATTGGAGAGGCTGTCTTTTCTCCATTGTATATTCTTGCCTCCTTTATCAAAGATAAGGTGACCATATGTGTGTGGGTTTATCTCTGGGCTTTCTATTCTGTTCGATTGATCTATATTTCTGTTTTTGTGCCAGTATCATACTGTCTTGATTACTGTAGCTTTGTAGTGTAGCCTGAAGTCAGGGAGCCTGATTCCTGCAGCTCTGTTTTTCTTTCTCAAGATTGTTTTCAGTATTCGGGGTCTTTTGTGTTTCCATTAAAAAGTGTGAAAATTTTTGTTCTAGTTCTGTGAAAAATGCCATTGGTAGTTTGATAGGGATTTCATTGAATCTGTAGATTGCCTTGGGTAGTAGAGTCATTTTCACAAGGTTGATTCTTCCAATCCAAGAACATGGTATATCTCTCCATCTATTTATATCATCTTTAATTTCTTTCATCAGTGTCTTATAGTTTTCTGCATACAGGTCTTTTGTCTCCTTAGGTAGGTTTATTCCTAGATATTTTATTCTGTATGTTGCAATGGTAAATGGGAGTGTTTTCTTAATTTCACTTTCAGATTTTTCATTATTAGTGTATAGGAATGCAAAAGATTTCTGTGCATTAATTTTGTATCCTGCTACTTAACCAAGTTCATTGATTAGCTCTAGTAGTATTCTGGTAGCATCTTTAGGATACACTATATATAGTATCATGTCATCTGCAAACAGTGACAGATTTACTTCTGCTTTTCAGATTTGGATTCCTTTTATTTCTTTTTCTTTTCTGATTGCTGTGGCTAAAACTTCCAAAACTATGTTGAATAATTGTGGTAAGAGTGGGCAAAACTGTCTTCTTCCTGATCTTAGTGGAAATGGTTTCAGTTTTTCACCATTGAGGATACTGTTGGCTGTGGGTTTGTCATATATGGCCTTTATGATGTTGAGATAAGTTCCCTCTATGCCTACTTTCTGGAGGGTTTTTATCATAAATGGGTGTTGAATTTTGTCAAAAGCTTTGTCTGCATCTATTGACATGATCATATGGTTTTTCTCCTTCAATTTGTTAATATGGTGTATCACATTGATTGATTTCTCTATATTGAAGAATCCTTGCATTCCTGTGATAAACCCCACTTGATCAAGGTGTATGATCCTTTTAATGTGCTCTTGGATTCTGTTTGCTAGTATTTTGTTGAGGATTTTTGCATCTATGTTCATCAGTGATATTGGCCTGTAGTTTTCTTTTTTTGTGACATCTTTTTCTGGTTTTGGTATCAGGGTGATGGTAGCCTCATACAATGAGTTTGAGAGTGTTCCTCCTTCTGCTATATTTTGCAAGAGTTTGAGAAGGATAGGTGTTAGCTCTTCTCTAAGTGTTTGATAAAATTCGCCTGTGAAGCCATCTGGTCCTGGGCTTTTGTTTGTTGGAAGGTTTTTAATTACAGTTTCCATTTCACTCCTTGTGATTTGTCTGTTCATGTTTTCTCTTTCTTCCTGGTTCAGTCTCGGAAGGTTGTGCATTTCTAAGAATTTGTCCATTTCTTCCAAGTTGTCCATTTTATTGGCATATAGCTGTTTCTAGTAATCTCTCATGATCCTTTGCATTTCTTCAGTGTCAGTTGTTACTTCTCCTTTTTCATTTCTAATTCTATTGATTTGAGTCTTCTCCCTTTTTTTCTTGATGAGTCTGGCTAATGGTTTATCAATTCTGTTTATCTTCTCAAAGAACCAGCTTTTAGTTCAATTTATCTTTGCTATCGTTTCCTTCATTTATTTCTGGTCTCATCTTTATGATTTCTGTACTTATGCTAACTTTGGGTTTTTTTTGTTCTTCTTTCTCTAATTGCTTTAGGTGTAAGGTTAGGTTGTTTATCTGAGATGTTTCTTGTTTCTTGAGGTATGATGGTATTGCTATAAACTTCCCTCTTAGAACTGCTTTTGTTGCATCTCATAGGTTTTGGGTTTTCGTGTTTTCATTGTCATTTGTTTCTAGGTATTTTTTGAATTCCTCTTTGATTTCTTCAGTGATCTCTTGGTTATTAAGTAGTGTGTTGTTTAGCCTCCATGTGTTTATATTTTTTACAGATTTTTTCCTGTAATTGATATCTAGTCTCATAGCGTTGTGGTCGGAAAAGATACCTGATACAATTTCAGTTTTCTTAAATTTACCAAGGCTTGATTTGTGACCCAAGATATGATCTATCCTGGAGAATGTTCCATGAGCACTTGAGATGAAAGTGTATTCTGTGGTTTTTGGATGGAGTGTCCTATAAATATCAATTAAGTCCACCTTCCTTAATGTATCATTTAAAGCTTGTGTTTCCTTATTATTTTCATTTTGGATCATCTGTCCATTGGTTAAAGTGTGGTGTTAAAGTCCCCTAATATGATTGTGTTACTGTCAATTTCCCCTTTTATGGCTGTTAGTATTTGCCTTATGTACTGAGGTGCTCCTATGTTGGGTGCATAAATATTTACAACTGTTATATCCTCTTCTTGGGTTGATCACTTGATCATTATGTAGTGTCCTTCTTTGTCTCTTGTAATAGTCTTTGTTTTCAAGTCTGTTTTGTCTGATATGAGAATTGCTACTCCAGCTTTCTTTTGATTTCCATTTTCATGGAATATCTTTTTCCATCCCCTCACTTTCAGTCTGTGTGTGTCCCTAGGTCTGAAGTGGATCTCTTGTAGACAGCGTATATATGGGTCTTGTTTTTGTATCCATTTAGCCGTCTGTGTCTTTTGGTTGGAGCATTTAATCCATTTACATTTAAGGTAATTATTGATATGTATGTTCCTATTACCATTTTCTTAATAGTTTTGGGTTTGTTATTGTAGGTCTTTTTCTTCTCTAGTGTTTCCTGCCTAGAGAACTTCGTTTAGCATTTGTTGTAAAGCTGGTTTGGTGGTGCTGAATTCTCTTAGCTTTTGCTTGTCTGTAAGATTTTTAATTTCTCCATCAAGTCTGAATGAGATCCTTGCTGGATACAGTAATCATGGTTGTAGGTTTTTCCCTTTTATCACTTTAAATATGTCCTGCCAGTCCCTTCTTGCTTGCAGAGTTTCTGATGAAAGATCAGCTTTTAGCCTTATGGGGATTCCCTTGTATGTTTTTTGGTTTTTTTTTTTCCCTTGCTGCTTTTAAAATTTTGTCTTTGTATTTAATTTTTGATAGTTTGATTAATATGTGTCTTGACGTGTTTCTCCTTAGATTTATCCTGTATGGGACTCTCTGTGCTTCCTGGACTTGATTAACTATTTCCTTTCCCATATTAGGGAAATTTTCAACTATAATCTCTTCAAATATTTTCTCAGTCCCTTTCTTTTTCTCTTGTTCTTCTGGGATCTCTATAATTCGAATGTTGGTGCATTTAATGTTGTCCCAGAGGTCTCTGAGACTGTCCTCAATTCTTTTCATTCATTTCTCTTTTTCCTGCTCTGCAGTAGTTATATCAACCATTTTATCTTCCAGGTCACTTATCTGTTCTTCTGGCTCAGTTATTCTGCTATTGATTCCTTCTAGAGAATTTTTAATTTCATTTATTGTGTTGTTCATCACTGTTTGTATGCTCTTTAGTTCTTCTAGGTCCCTGTTAAATATTTCTAGTATTTTCTCCATTCTATTTCCAAGATTTTGGATCATCTTTACTATCATTATTCTGAATTCTTTTTCAGTTAGACTGCCTATTTCCTCTTCATTTGTTTGTTCTGGTGGGTTTTTACCTTGCTCCTACATCTGCTGTGTGTTTCTTTGTCTTCTCATTTTGCTTAACTTACTGTGTTTGGGGTCTCCTTTTCGCAGACTGCAGGTTCGTAGTTCCCATTATTTTTGTTGTCTGTCCCCAGTGGCTAAGGTTTGTTCAGTGGGTTGTGTAGGCTTTCTGGTGGAGGGGACTAGTCCCTGTGTTCTGGTCGATGAGGCTGTATCTTGTCTTTTTGGTGGGCAGGTCCATGTCTTGTTGTGTGTTTTGGGGTGTTGTGATATTATTATTATTTTAGGCAGTCTCTCTGCTAATGCATGTGGTTGTGTTCCTGTATTGCTAGTTTTTTGGCATAGAGTGTCCAGCTCTGTAGCTTGCTGGTTGTTGAGTGGAGCTGGGTCTTGGCGTTGAGATGGCGATCTCTTGGAGATTTTCACTGTTTGATATTATGTGGAGCTGGGAGGTCTCTGGTGGATCAATGTCTTGAACTTGGTTCTCCTACCTCAGAGGCACAGCCCTGACGCCTGGCTGGTGCACCAAGAGCCTGTCATCCACACGGCTCAGAATAAAAGGGAGAAAAGGAAGAAAGGAAGAAAGGAAGAAAGGAAGAAAAAGATAAAATAAAATTTTTAAAATGTTATTAAAATAAAAAACAATAAATAATTATTTTAAAAAAATTTTTAAGTAATTAAAATAGAATGAAAGAAAGAAGGAAGAGAACTACCAAACCAAAAAATAAATTCAACAATGATAACAAGCGCTGAAAAGTATACTATAAACAATACAAAACCAAACAAAAAAGAACGGACAGATAGAACCCTAGGACAAATGGTAAAAGCAATGCTATACAGACAAAATCACACACAGAAGCATATGCATACACACTCAGAAAAAGAGAAAAAGGAAAAAAAATATATATATATATCCTTTTTTATCCACCTGCTCAGTTTGGGATGATTCGTTGTCTATTCAGGTGTTCCACAGATGCAAGGTACATCAAGTTGATTGTGGAGATTTAATCTGCTGCTTCTGAGGCTGCTGGGAGAAATTTCCCTTTCTCTTCTTTGTTTGCACAGCTCCCCAGTTTCAGCTTTGGATTTGGACCCGCCTCTGCATGTAGGTCGTCTGAGGGTGTCTGTTCTTCACTCAGACAGGACGGGGCTAAAGGAGCAGCTGATTCGGGGGCTCTGGCTCACTCAGGCGTGGGGGAGGGAGGGATGCGGATGGGGGGCAAGCCTGCGGCGGCAGAGGCCAGCGTGACGTTGCACCAACCTGAGGCACGCCATGTGTTCTCCCGGGGAAGTTGTCCCTGGATCAGGGGACCCTGGCAGTGGCCAGCTGCACGGGCTCCTGGGAGGGCAGGTGTGATTCGTGACCTGTGCTTGCACACAGGCTTCTTGGTGGCTGCAGCAGCAGTCTTAGTGTCTCATGGCCGTCTCTGGGGTCCTTGCTGTTAGCCGCGTCTCGCGCCCATCTCTGGAGCTCCTTTAAGCAGCGCTCTTAATCCCCTCTCCTCACACACCAGGAAACAAAGAGGGAAGAAAAAGTCTCTTGCCTCTTCGGCAGGTCCAGACTTTTCCCCGGACTCCCTCCTGGCCAGCTGTGGCGCACTAGCCCCATTCAGGCTGTGTTCGTGCCACCAACCCCAGTCCTCTCCCTGCGATCCGACCAGAGCCCAAGCCTCAACTCCCAGCCCCGCTCGCCCCGGCGGGTGAGCAGACAAGCCTCTCAGGCTGGTGAGTGCCGGTCGGCAGTGATCCTCTGTGCGGGAATCTCTCCGCTTTGCCCTCCGCACTCCTGTTGCTGTGCTCTCTTCTGTGACTCCGAAGCTTCCCCCCCCCCGCCCCCGCCACCCGTGGTCTCCGCCCATGAAGGGGCTTCCTAGTGTGTGGAAACCTTTCCTCCTTCACAGCTCCCTCCCAGAGGGGCAGGTCCCGTCCCTATTCTTTTTCTCTGTTTTTTCTTTTTTCTTTTGCCCTACCCAGGTACGTGGGGTGTTTCTTGCCTTTTGGGAGGTCTGAGGTCTTCTGCCAGCGTTTGGTAGGTGTTCTGTAGGAGTTGTTCCACATGTAGATGTATTTCTGATGTATTTGTGGGGAGGAAGGTGATCTCCATGTTTTACTCTTCCGCCATCTTGAAGCTCCCCCCTGTAGCTGAGTATTTAGTTCAGATGTGTCCCTGTACCAATAGTATCTTTGATTACTCTTCCCTCTTATTATTTCTCATCTAAAAGTTCTTTCTTGTTATTTCCAAACCCATTTAACATTAGAAATTGTGCTGCAGCATACTATGTATTCTATGTTTGCTTATGCTTTTGTTTTGCTGTAAGTATAGTGAATATTATGATATATATATTTCTGAAAAAGTTGTGTCTATAGGCCAAACATGAATATTTCAGTTCAAGTTAGTGTAAATGTTTATGATTTTTGTCTAACTTAATTATGTTCCCTGATATTCATTTGAAAAGACTTGGTTAGATGAAAGATAGCTATATACTGATAAGCTTAATAATGAACTAGGCAATGTAGATTCAGTATTAAAAACCAAAATACACCCATTTAGGTCTTTGTTTTCCAAAATACACCCATTTAGGTCTTTGTTTTCAATGTATTTGCTTTTCCAAGTAGCCAGTTTTATGAGGTTAATATAAAATCAAGGTTATTTAGTTATCTGTTCTCAGTACATGAAAGGCAAAACATTTCCAAACTAAGCCACATTTTTACTGAGATAGACATCCTCAGTATATTTATTTATTGTTCTCATGGTTCCAATAAGAACATATATGAAATCTATGAACAGTTTCCTTAGTATCTTATCAGATGGTTATGGCAATACAGGTTTCTCCTGCTCTCTGAAACTAGAGTGCTTCTATGAAAACTTTCGCAAGCTGAAATGGTGTAAAGCAAAACAATTTTCACTTTTCACCTTTTTTTAGTAAAAGTGAAAATTCTCTTCAGATTTCTTTCTGTTATCAGAAACAGGTACTAACATAGATCCTCCTTTTGTAAAAGTGAAGTGGCATAAAGCAAACTTTTGTAAGGTGAGGGATACCTGTAATCTAGTTGAGGATGTTAAATGTGACCATCTCATATTTACTGCAGGATGGCACTGCTTACCATCTTCTTTTGATTTAAAATGACTTCTTTCTTGTAAGTTGCTCTTTAGTAATTAAATACATCTGTTGTTTTTGATTCCAAGTCTGATGACATACAGATTAACGTTTTTTGTGTTGTACTAGCACAAAATGCTTGTGGAGTGAGTCCTTCAATTTTATACTAAAGTCCTTCATTTGAATTGGTAACATCAATGACTTAGACATATTTGTTTTGTAAGAGAATGAATGAATGATCAATTTATAATCTAAATTAAGCTGATGAAGAGTTTCAGAACTAAAAATTGAGGTAACTACTCTCTTCTATTAGTACTGACTTTTAGTTCTTCTTTGAATACGTATTTTTTCTATATGTGAACCTTAAAGTTTCTCAGTATTTTATTGTGTGCTAATGTATTAAAATAAATTCATTTACAGTTAAATACTCTATTATGATTTAAAAGTATTCTGTCTTTGAATGTGTATTTAGATTTAAAATTCTTATGGGTGGAAGGGCAAATGAGATCTTTGCAGCTCTTGCTGTATATTTCCTAATTAAAAAAGAAAAAAGTGGGCTTCTCTGGTGGCACAGTGGTTGAGAGTCCGCCTGCCGATGCAGGGGACACGGGTTCATGCCCCGGTCCGGGAAGATCCCACATGCCACGGAGCGGCTGGGCCCGTGAGCCATGGCCGCTGAGCCTGCGAGTCCGGAGCCTGTGTGCCACAATGGGAGAGGCCACAACAGTGAGAGGCCTGCGTACCACAAAAAAAAAAAAAAAAAAGTTTTGCACAGGTCTATATAGAAGCTTTAGCTATATAAATTTAAAATAATAACAATGGCAATAATATAACTTTCAATGCAGTCATCTGAAAATGGCAGACTTAACAGATACAAATATGATGTTGCATATTTAATCTGCTACGTGTGTCATCTTGAACACATGCCCAACGGTTGTGATGAAGGGTGAAACCAGGCTTTATGCTATTACTTGGATTCGGTTATAAGGGGTAGTCCACCCAGAGCAGGTGGCATTGTATGCACTGTCCTATTTAAAAATCTTGCCATTTGGCACCTAGGCCCTGAGGCAGAATTCCAACCAAATTGTCAGTAGGAATGATGCCAACCTAACAGATGAGCGGAAGGCGCCAAAGCTGAGAGTCCATGTTCACGTATCAAATATGTTTACTTACAGCAGGATTCCCAGTTACAAGTCTTCAAACATGTTCAGAAAAACTGTGCCAACATGAAGAGGTTGCCCTGCCTTTAATCCTCCTAAATCAAGGATTAACCATGAATTTATTTTTAGAGATGCAATTTAGCCACAAACCTCTGTTATCTTTTTAAGCTGGAGGAAGAATAGGTAGTTTGGGACTTTTTTTTTTTTTTTTCAAGATTTATTATTTATTTATTTATTTATTTTTGGCTGTGTCAGGTCTTCGTTACGGCATGCGGGATCTTTGTTGAGGCACGCAGGATCTTTCATTGCCGCGTGGGGCTTCTCTTTAGTTGTGGCATTTGGGTTTTCTCTCTAGTTGTGGCATGCAGGCTCCAGGGCTTGTGGGCTCTGTAGTTCGTGGCACACAGCCTCTCTAGTTGAGATGCGCGAGCTCACTAGTTGTGGCGCCTGGGCTTAGTTGCCTTGCAGCATGTGGGATCTTAATTCCCTGACCAGGGATCAAACCCACATTCCCTGCATTGGGAAGCAGATTCTTTACCACTGGACCACCAGGGAAGTCCTGGATTTATGCATTTAATTGCTCAATCCTTTGTTGTTTATCTGGTCGCTCATTATAATAATAATAATTTAAATGCCATTAATTGAAAATTTTGTATTGATTGTATTCATACTAAACTATTGTTTATGAATGATACAGCCACATAACATATAGGACTAATTTTTTAAAAGGATGAAAGTTGATTTCCTTAATATTCCCACAATATTCACTCAAAGCTATAAGTAAGACAATGAATAATTACCTACGTTTCACCTTTACAAAATAGTGAAAATTAATACTTCACTGGGTCAGTTTACCCACAGATGACTCAATGAAAATGTGTGACAGGAATAAATTGAAAATATTTTGTTGAGAGACTCAGTATGATTGTTATTAAAAATCTTGAGGGTCTTCCCTGGTTGCACAGTGCTTAAGAATCCGCCTGCCAATGCAGGGCACACAGGTTCGGGCCCTGGTCTGGGAAGATCCCACATGCTGCGGAGCAACTAAGCTTGTGCGCCACTCCTACTGAGCCTGTTCTCTGGAGCCCGCGAGCCACAGCTACCGAGCCCACATGCTGCAACTACTGAAGCCCACACGCCTAGAGCCCATGCTCCATAACAAGAGAAGCCACCACAATGAGAAACCGGCGCAACACAATGAAGAGTAGCCCCCGTTCGCCGCAACCAGAGAAAGCCTGCGCGCAGCAACAAAGATCCAATGCAGCCAAAAAAATTTTTTTGAGTTATTTTTTTTTAAATATGTAACTAGGAAATGTTTTAGAGAAAACTGTTGGACAATTACTGTGTTTACTAAAATGGACTAAAATGTATTCCTACTTGAAGTTTAGTGGCTGTATAGTAAAATGTGCTGAGACTAAGTCTGATTCACAAAGGTAGTTAGTGCACTTAGTTACTGGTGTTCTCTTCACATAATTTAGCAATTGACAGGGCAACAAAGTTAAAAAATAAATGCAAGTATTTAAAGGCCACAGTTTACAAAGAAAATAAATACTAAGAGAAAGCTCATTCTTTTAGCTGTTTCCAGTGTGAGAACAACATGAACTCTCAAAAGGCAAAATTGCTGTGAAAGTAAAGCTTCCAGTTGCTTTATAATCCATATGAAAGCCAAATGCTAATCTCTAGATTGTTTTACTAGATTGCCTCAACATAAGATGCCATTCTTATGAAAAACTTTATGATTTTGTTAAATAAGTAAAGCATGACAGTTATAGGAATCTTAGACAATAAAGACGTGCACAAATAAAAATGGCTATCGAATCACTCCAAATACAACATCAGTCTTTAAAATGCAAATATTTTGTGCTATTTGTACATGTGTTCATATTAAAGTGAGATCACATAAAATGTGTTTAGTACTGAAATCTGTTTTTTATTTTTTTGCTTAAAATATATTGGTACCATCTCCTAATTTAAAAAATACACCTATTGCATCAATTTCAAATTAAGGGTATATTTCAGGACACTTAGATTGTTTGTAATTTTGCATCTTTAAAAAGAGAAACTGTATAGTTCCTTTACTATAGCCTGGAGAACATGTTTAAGTGTTTTCTTAGGTTCTGACCCTGTAGATGGTATTGCCTGACTTAATGTTACACATTTTTGTAAGCATTTTGAATTGCCTTGCAGAAAGTTAACTCTAGTAAAAACTCACACCAACAATGCATGAGAATGAGTTCCCCTACAAAACAAAAAACACTAGCTGTAATCAAAAAATTTTATCATTTACCACCTGATAAGAAATAAATAGAATGTCATTCAAAATATTTTTTCTATTATTATGAATGGCTGAATTATTTGGCCTAGGTTTTATTGGCCAGTTTTATATTTTGTGATTCCTTTATTTGAATGTAAGATCCAATGGTTAAACGTTTATTTTGTTTTGTTCAATTTTCATCTCCAGTAACTAGAACAATTTCTGTAACAGAGGAGGCATTATCCTCAACTATTTTGTTTAAGTTAACAATTTTTGAAGCATCATTTCTATTCTTTGTTCATTTTCTATTGGCATGTTGACATGTGTGTGTTGATTTGTGTTATGTGTGTTTTTTTAACTGTAAAATTATTAATCTCTTGTCTGCCAAAAATGAAAGTCTATTTTTTTTTCCAATTACCTGAAATATGTTTATAGCATCTTATCTGCCTCCTTCCCTCCTTCTCTTTCTAGTTTTTATTTTAAAGTATATACTGTTAAATAGCTCAGTCTGTTTCCTTTTGCCTTTGGAGTCATGCTTAAAAATCTGTCATTTTTAAAATATGTCTATTTAAATCCACGCTGGATTTTTTTTTCTAAAAATGTGTTAGATAAATATAATTTTCTCTTAATTTCTAACCTGTTATCCTAACACTATTTATGAATTAGCTCCCTTTTCCTGAAATTGAGTTATATATATATACTACATATATTAAATATCTAGGAATGTTTGACCCTATTTCTCTAGCTTTTGATCTATTCTATTGATATGACCATTTTCCCCCTAGTACCTTGTAGTTTTCACTCAATTGATAATGTGTTTTAAAAGCTGATAAAGTCCTCTTTACTCTTGATTTCATCTACATGCTGTCTAAATTTTAATAAATATTCATTAAATATGAATTGCTCACCTTATTCTTCATTATACATGTTTTGAGTTAGTCATCTTAGTCATTTTTTTCTTCCATAAGCATTTGAGATTTATTTTGGAGGGAGTGGTTTTTTTTAATGCCCTACTTGTTTTTTAAAAGAATGTTAATGCTTTGGTTAGAAAAGCGATTATACGCCAATAAAGATGTTAATAAAAAATATTCCAATTTTAAATCAATAAAGGATATATTTTGTAAATAAACATATTTTGTATTTAGGTTAGGAAGTTACCTCCATGTCTGTTGTGCCAGTCAATGTGCAGCATTACTTAAATTTAGCTATCTGGACTGTGAAAAATCTAAAATGCCATGTGGCTGCTGCCATTTCTCTTGTGCTTCCATCAGTTTGTTATGTGTTTCCTACCTTATAATTAAAAATATATTGGCCATGAGTTGTATGTAAATATGAAGCTTGCTGCATATCCACGTATATGGAGGTAAAACTTCAGACGCATAAGCATTTAGCTACAGATATCTAAAAATAATTTTCCTTTGTCTTAAAATACTGTTTTGCAATCAAGAAAATGTATCATGAGGTGGAATTATTTTTCACACAGGTAAAGTAATCCTAATCACAGTTAATGAGCAATATATACTTTCCAAAGCCTCTTATATCAGTGGCAGACGAAGAGCTCTCACAAAAGAATTAAATGTCAAGGCAAACAAGTATAAGGTTTGTATGGTCAAATCATACCTTTTAAGTGAGGATATTGTACTTGAAAGAGAAAATAACCTCTCATTCAGGTACAGGCTATGCTGAATTCACACATGAAATGCTGCCTGCAGATGAGTGTAACATTTCAAAAAAGGTATGTTAGGTTTGGAAAAGCCAAGAGAACGAAAATGAAATGGTCTGGGGCAGGCAGTTGTTTACATGGAGGATGCCATTGAAGTTGCCAGGGGTGGGTTGTGGGGAGGACCACACCGAGCTCCTCCAATTTTGGCACAGATAAATGACAGTATCTCAATCTCAGATGAAGTGCCACATTAACACAACCACAAAATCTGTCTCTTGTATTAGTCTAGATTGTCTAAGATGTAAGTATTGATAGGAAATAAAATGTGTGGGACACTTATTCAGGGAAGAGGGAATGGAACCAGGCAAGTCTGGAAGAACCTTTGGGTGATGATGGAGGTCTGACCTCTTAAAGCAGAGAAGAAAGAAAGGAAGTGAAACATGGTTTTAAGAAAATTCTAGTAAAGGTATCAGGCAGTCCTGAGCCAATGTCCCCACTTAGGGGAGTGTTTCCCAGAAATGGTCCATCTTAGTACATCTATCATGCTCGGTCATTGACTAGGAGCAGCTGTGAGAATCACAACTTCCATCCGAACGGGTTCTGCATCTCATAAGGCAGCAACTGCAGCTGCAAGTCATATATGTAGGAGAGCCCATAGATAGATTGTCATGGCAGCCAAAGCATTTGACACCTGTCCCCTCCCCCATGTTTGTTCTTCTAATCTGGATGCCTCTGCTAACTCTCTTCTATACAGACTTTCTGATTCTTTATTGAAGTATAAATTAAAAAGCTCAGGGGTCAAGTGAGAGAATAAATACGTGTTGTTACATGATTAAAGTGTATGCACAGTGTGAATCATATAATATATAGTTTGGGTAAATTTAAAATAGACATATTCAAATATATCCCAAGTAGAGAGGATCCTCTCAATTTAAATCAGTTAATGTGAAATTTCAAAGTAAAAGCTCTTTATGTAATTAGACAGCAAAGTGCCACTAACCGCTTTTGTTACATTTTTAAATGCTTCTTTTTAATGTATTATTTATAATGTTTGTTCTTTATCAAGGATTTAAAACTTTCTCCAAAACACTTCTGAAAACTCTGTTTCAAAGTAAATTAGCTACTTTAACTTCTGTTAAAAATAATGTAGTTACACTTTCTTTTAAATAAGAGATTAAGTTTACAGCTGATGGAAGCAGGAAGCTGATCACACTTCTCCTAAAAAAAGTGAATTTTTAGAAAAGCATATTGACCAAGAAACCGTTAAGAACTCAAGAGTTCTAATCATGGTGGGCAGGGGACTCTATAAGCCAGTGGTTTAGGGAAGCCTGTCTAGTTTCGTTCCCATTCTTCATCCCTGTGGGAGAAGGGATGTAAGGATACCGGAGCTCTTGGGGCACAGCTGATCCAGAGTGCCAGAAAAGACAAATTACAGCTTTCAAGAGATGGGAAATAGTCATGGAAATGAATCACCCTTGCTAAGGTGGTAATGGCTGATTGTTGTATGATAAACAATTCCAGAAAGACTTTGTTGTCAAGAGCCTGAAGGTTAAGGAAAAACATCAGGAAGAATTTCTGACTGACAATCTGAATTCCAGGTGAGTCAGAAGAAAACCTTGTAATAAAAGGCTATACATATGATCAGGGTGAATTAGGAAAACAAGTTAAATAGGATTTAAAATTAATGTGCTGCATGTATATTGTCATTTCCTTAGTGAACTGGTTCTAGGGGGATGATAACTTCTTTTTATGAATTTTGAGTTTACTTAATTTATTAATATATTTTAATTAAAACACAAGAAATGGTGTATAACACCCTATTAGTAACCTAAAATATGATAAGGTTATTAGCCATCTGTCTTCCTGAAAAGCAATCTCTGAAAATTCTCATTCTGCTGACAAACACATGTTCGCAAACTTGGAATCTTGAACACACACACTTGGGCACTTAGAGGGGAGCTGCCAAAAAGGAAACGAAGAAAATCAAACTTCAGTTATGAATGGAGAAGCAATGCAGAGAGTGTTATAACTTACTCATGTATGAGGGACAGAAGACTGTATTCTAGTGGAACGCACGAGGCCAGGATAAATCACATGACTGTTGTATATGACCTTCTTTCAATAATCAGGGGAAAAAATGAATCAAAAGGAAAAACTCTCATTATTCTTTGTGATATATTTAGAGAAAAAACAAAAAAAGCATGAAGGCTTACATAAAATGTTCCTTTCCATTAGTATTCATAACTGAGATTGTTTTGGTTAGTTTTATCCAGTTTTATACATTCCAGCTTGCTATATTTTAAGGAGATATTTAGCAATAAAAATGTCTGAACAATTAAAAAATATAAATTGCATCAATAGCATCAATTTAAAAGACATTAGGTTCGTATTTCTATACATAAAATTCTAATATTAAGATAATTATGTGTATTTAACCACTTGCATGAAAGATTAATGTAGATGTTTATTGCATGTTTTTGATAACTGAATGCAGTGGGAGAGGGCATGGGTATTGCAGTCACATCCATGTGGAGTTAAATCCTCTACATACCATGTATTCAATATCCGGATCCTGTCAAAATTCTGATTCTCTAACTAAGCTTCTACTTGTTCATCTATGCTATGGGGAAAATGATACCATTATTGTAAAAATTGGGGAAAAATTTCCGTGACTGTTTTTGAAGGTATCAGTACTCATGTGGTAACTATCCAACAATTGTTTCCTGCATGTTGCAGAATAAGACTGAGTGCTGCTTTGTCTTATTTTAGAGCTACCCTCTAGTTAACTTAAGCTGTTGAGCTTTGTTTTTATGAGAGAGCTGAGGAACTGTCATTTTTCCTCTCTCACTGCCACTTTAGCCTCTTTAGGAAAGTTTGCCTCAGTGGAACTTCTGGGTTCCATACTTTTCAGGGCTGCATAAAAACTTGAAATATCATAGCAAAATGACATCAAAAAAAATAATTCAAAAAGATACATGCACCCCAATGTTCATCGCAAAATTATATACAATAGCCAAGACATAGAAACAATATAAATGCCCATCAACGGATGAATGGATAAAGAAGACGTAATGTGTGTGTGTGTGTTTGTGTGTGTGTTTGTGTTTGTGTGTGTGTGTGTGTGTGTGTACAGTGGAATACTACTCAGCCAAAAAGAAGATTGAAATAATGCCACTTGCAGCAACATGGATGGACCTGGAGATTATCATACTAAGTGAAGTAAGTCAGACAAAGAAAGACAAATATCATATGGTATTGCTTATATGTGGAATCTAAAAAAAAATCATACAGATGAACTTATTTACAAAACAGAGATAGACCCACAGATGTAGAAAACAAACTTCTGGTTACTAACAGGGAAAGAGGGAGAGGGATAAAATAGAAGTTTGGGATTAACATATACACACACTGTATATAAAATAGATAATCAACAAGTACTGTATAGCACAGGGAATTATACTCAATATTTTTATACTCAATATTTTATAATAACATATGAGGGAAGAGAATCCAAAAAAGAATAGATATAGTTATATATGTATAACTGAATCACTTTGCTGTACATCTGAAACTAACACAACATTGTAAATCAACTACACTCCAATAAATAATAACTAAATAATTAGACAACAAAAAATATAGATTTTTATCTCACTAATAGCCATCCAGTAGTAGCATAACTACATGGCAGGCAAGTCACTGAATCCTACATTTTCACAATGGACTTTCATATTATGACCATTATATGCTGACACAACTAAATCTTATCTTTCACTTGCCAAAACTGAATTTTCATATAGCAGCTGGTCAAAAAAATATTTGAGCTATTGCATAGTGATATCATCCAGCCAACAGAGCTCATAAAGTTTACAATATTGAAAATAAAAAAAGATATGGAGAAATAATTAGGTGTGCTGAAAAAAGCCACATCTTCAGCATCAATCAGATGGTCTGTGCTTCCATCTCTTCAAGCACTTGAAGCAGGAAGTATCTTTCCAAAAGCCAGATGTTGTATCAGTTATACAGACAGATTTAAGAAGAGCTCATTTATAAACGGTCTGTCTTTGTAATACCACCTTAACCCTTAAATAAGCAGCAGGCGGCTGTTGATGTTGCCCTTACTGAAAATAAGATATTTGCTAGGAAAGCATTTTATATGGTTTTATTAATTCCTTCAGCAGGTGTTTACTGACTATGTCCTATGTGCTAGGCATAGTTCTAAGCACTTGGTACATAAGTTAACATAAAGGACAAGATCTCTACTCTCATAGAGTTTACATTCTAGGAGAGGGAGACAGAAAATAAACAACACAAATACAAGACACACACACAATAATTTAAGGCATTTCCATAACAGGTTAGAAGGGGATAAATGTCAGAAAATAAAGAGGTGGTCAGGGAAAAGTTTGTACTAGGAGTTGCAATTTGAAATAGAATAGTCTGGGTAACACTCATTGAGAAGTTGACATTTGAGCAAAGATTTAATGGAAATGAGCTTAAAAACTCCTTTTTTCTTTTTTTTTTCTGTTCCAAAATGAAAAGATTTAGAAGTTCATTGAGATAGTTTTGTTTTCTTTCTGTTCCTTTATCCTATTTTATTATAAAGAAGCTAAAAATTTGAAAATAAAGAGCAACTCTAAGCCAAATAATATTCTGAATGGCTCAGGTAAATAGTGTAGTTTTAGAAACTATTCATTCTTCCTCGTCTTCTCATTTTCCTTTTTTCAAAATTCTACCTCCTTCTTTCTTAATTCTTCTGTCACAGTCCTAAAATGTCTGCCTCCAAAGGGCGCATGAATAATCATAAAGATTCTTAATGTGATCTCCTTATACAACTAAACCCATGAAAGTCATGAAATATGGCAATGTCAATTCATCAGTGCACAAAGAATACCCATGATATGAAATCTGCACAAGACAGTTAATCCATGATTGGATTATATATTGGCAAGCTAGGGATAATATTTTATAAAATATAGGTACCTTTATGCAATGAAATTATACTTCATAATATCAATACATTTATGAAGTGATATTATAGGTAATATTTTGCTGGCCTTAATGATCAGAAAATAGAGTATATTTTACATAGGGAAATTGACATTTTTTCTGTTTCTATAATTATCTAGCAACAATATTGCTGGAGATAAAAATCTCTGGGACTGAGATTTCTCTGGATTAAATTGAATAAAACATATCAGAAAATGTATGTATCAAAAATCACTGAATCCTATTTTATTTTAGGATTATGTCTGTTTTTCATTGTGTATATCAACATGAAAAGTTGGCTGCTGCTTTTAATGTGTAGCCAGTAAAAGGAACTGTGATGAGATGAATATTTCAGCTTAAAAAAATTTGTCTTCTAATATGAGTCAACATTAGAAGAGATCAGTAAGCAAGGAGACCCCTTAATGAATGCTTGTCGTACCTTTTGAAAACCACATATCTAAATATAAACTACATAAGAGCTCCAGTTTTCTCTAGAGCCAGACTTTGCTATTTCTTTTCCTGGGCTGGCTGGGTGAGCTATATTGAAAGGATATGTCAGCCTTTCTTGCTTGGCTTTGGTCAACTGTGACACTTGCTTTCAAACCATGAAAACTGCTGTGCGTGCTGCTATATGCAAATGTGAAACATATGAAAATGTGAGAACATAATTTTACATACCATGATTTCAAGCTTTATTATACTGTCTCTAGCTCATTGCTTCTTAAAGGATCAGAAATGGAGTTGCAAATATGTCCCACTATTTGTTCTATGTTAATAGTTTTCCAATATGATTTCTTCCTAGCTTTGAGACAATGTATTCTGACATATCTTTTGAAAATTGGACATCTGCAATGGAGTGTTATATATAAAAGAATAACACCCATTACATTTATAGATAAGCAGCTAAATCATTATATCTTGCAATCTTTGTGTAGTCCAGATGTGTGATATACTGATATTACATTCTTTTCATGTTGTTTCTTACTCTGAATACATAACCCAGCAACTTGTCTTCAGTAATCTACTGTTTTATCTGCACATTTGAACTCTGATGTCTGCTGGATCAAACACTTCCTTTCATTAATAAGATGAAAATATTTTCCATCTATTATTCTCAATTAAAACAATAAACCAGTGTATTGTGAAGATTAGAGGCAAAAAGCCAGAGATTCCAGAGTATTCAGTGAGTTCTACATAATTATCAGGAATGTATATTGCATTTGAACTTGAAGCACCTTACAGTAAAATTTGACTTTTTGTCTTGAAAAAGGCCAAATAGCATGTTAAAAAAACAAAGAGAGAAAAGAAACACAAAAAAGCAAAAAACTTGTCTTCAAAGTAGTGCTGATTGGTGTAGATGTTTAAATTTTCAGTGATAATACAGGAGTAAAAGAAATTCAGAATGACCTTTAGAGTTATTTTTGTTCCTTAGCACACCACCAAACCCTTACTTCTATTCCTTTATTTATGGTACAATGTATGAAATCATAGCATAGATAAATAAAAAGATCAACATTGAAGTACTC
Source organism: Monodon monoceros (assembly GCF_005190385.1). Lineage (NCBI taxonomy): Eukaryota > Metazoa > Chordata > Mammalia > Artiodactyla > Monodontidae > Monodon > Monodon monoceros. Next base: position 17,926,135 of record NW_021703768.1, on the reverse strand, counting down.
TTCCTTTTTGATAATTACATGATAGCTAACTACAATGACTAATGTTTTCCTATAAAATGTTAATATAAATCTCCAAAACAGAATCTAACATTAGTAGAGAGCAAATATCTTCTGAAAAATAATTCTACGCATCCAAGGAAAAACATCTGTGCTTTTTGGACTTTATATCACAGGAAGTAAAAGTTTTAGGATGTGTGTAAGAGATGAGTTTTTGTTTTGTTTCTGTTTGTTTTCTGAGGATGAAGCTCCAGAGAGAATGGTTGTCATTCTCTCTGCTGCCAGAGAAAGGGGGGCCTGTAAAACTATGTCAGATTTAATGTTCCTTAAAAAATACTCGAGTCTAGAGGCTAGCCTTGTCTCATCCTTCTGTCTCTTCCCTTAATGATTCCATCTACTTTACATTGTCCTATTTTTCATTATATATTCTTACATTTGTAATGCTGTTTTCTGAGTATGGTACAAATTCCTTCATTGCTTTTACTCCTCTCTGTTCACCTGTTCAGTTTCTTTCTTGGACTTATTTCATGTCAGATTTTTTTGCTATCTTTGTCACAACAAATGATCTCCCCCCACATGTAAACTGTCAAGCAGTCTCACTCTTAAAAGCCAACATAAACTGATAAGGAAATGAAAAATGTTTTGCCTTGCTGCCCATGGGCATTAAGACTTCACTGATATTTCATTAATTGGTTTGATGATTTTATTCTGATGTCTTCCTATCAACCTACTTTTTTTTTTTTTTTTTGCGGTACGCGGGCCTCTCACTGTTGTGGCCTCTCCCATTGCAAAGCACAGGCTCCGGACACGCAGGTTCAGCGGCCATGGCTCATGGGCCCAGCCGCTCCACGGCATGTGGGATCTTCCAGGACCAGGGCACGAACCCATGTCCCCTGCATCGGCAGGCGGACTTTCAACAACTGCACCACCAGGGAAGCCCTCAACCTACTTTTTGCATCAGTATTTTCTCTTACATTATAATTGTGTACAAGGCCGAGATTTGCCTACATGTTTGTCTTTGAACGTTGCAATTAATAGACATCTTTTCTTGTTAATGAGTTTGTTGTTCCATGCGATGCAATCTCATTTCACATCCAAACATACTTGGGAGGGAGGTGAGATGTTGGAAAAAGATTGCATAATTTGCTCATAGTCACACATTTATTAGTAGATCTAGACTAGATGGAGAGGGGTTTCATTTTTTTTTTTTTTGTCATTTAACAACAAAACATGTTTGTTCAAAGAAATAGTTGTTAATACATAAGTTTATTCATTAGGCTGACCTTTATTTTACTATTTTATCTGATTTTTCCTTTCTAAAAAGCACCACCCCACGTAGATCTCATAAGAAGTGTGCCTCAGCTTTCTCATTTCTAAGATGGGGGTTTCTTAAAAGTAAATGTAAGCAGTTTAAAAAATATTTTTTCATAGTTTAAAGTAATATATGAATGAAAAGTGCTGTTCATATATTTTCTTGAAAGTCTGTCTTAATGTTTTTCCTATGTATTTTTTTCAATTGCTTGGTTATACACTTTAATTCTCATTTGTTTGCTAAAGAAATATTTACTGATATGCTACTATGTTTCAGAGACTCATGGATGCTGAGAATACAGCAGTGAACAGCAGATAAAATTCCTGTCCACTCTAGTGGTAAGACTCAGAAAAATAATTAAAGAAAGAAATTGAAGCATGCATATATTAGAGAATAATAAGAGAAATAAAGAAAAACACAGTGGCTATGAGGCTTAGGGGATGATGAGGCAGTGGAAGTTTTCCATTTTTAATAAGAAGATCAGGGAAGTCCTCCTTGGCAAAATGGCCTTAAAGAAAAAAGTCTGAAATAAGGGGGATTATCTGGAGGCAAATTATAACTGGCAAATGAAACAGCAAAGACAATTGTCCTGAGACAGTAGGGTACTTGTCTTATTTGAACAATAAGAAGACCAGAAGTGTAATGTAGCTAGAGGGGAATAAGGAAAGAGTAGTGGGGCATAAAGCCAGAGGTGTGAAGCGGGGAGTGTCATGTAGGGACTTTGTAGAATATGGACTGTGACCCTCGCTGTGATATGATAGGAAGCTATGGAAAGTCTGAGTGAGGTTCACTCTGCCTATTGTGAGATCAAGAAACCAAAGAGGAACAAACAGGAATCAAGAAGACCAGTTAGGGGCTTCCCTGGTGGTGCAGTGGTTGAGAGTCCACCTGCCGATGCAGGGGACACGGGTTCATGCCCCGGTCCAGGAAGATCCCACATGCCGCGGAGCGGCTGGGCCCGTGAGCCATGGCCGCTGAGCCTGCGCGTCCCGAGCCTGTGCTCCGCGGCGGGAGAGGCCACAGCGGTGAGAGACCCGCGTACCGCAAACAAACAAACAAACAAAAAAAAGAAGACCAGTTAGGAAGCTATCACCCATTGTCCAGCTGAGAGAGGATGATGGTGTTGACGAAATGGCAGTGAAACAGGCACATTCTCAATGTGTTTTTAAGATAGAAATGACAGTATATCCTGATGGGTTTAATGTTGGTGGGAGAAGAAGACAGGAGCCTAGAACATCTACAAGGGTTTAGGTCTGGAAAGATGGAAGAATGGGGTTGCCCTTTATTGAGGTGTAGGAGGGGCCATTTGTATCTGGGGGTTGGTAAGCATGATGATGTTGGTATACGTGTGTGTTGGGGGGAATTTATAAAGTTTCTTTTATTGATAAGTGTAATATAATTATTAGATCAAGTTCTCTAGTCCAGACTATTACCTTCCTTCACCCTGTAAACACTTAGTTGTCAGTTTCCTTTGATTTTACATTGGTCCACCCTCTGGATCCCATGTCTCCTTCCTATACTCACTGACTAACATTGCCCTTCAGTCCTTCTTGCCTGAGTTATTAAAACAGCCTCTGAATCGTCTCTCTGCTATTCACCATTACTCTATCGTGTTCCTCTCAAGCACTGAAGTCAGATTAATATTTTGAAATGCTGTAGAGATTATGACGCTATCCAGCCCAAAGATGTTCAAAGACTCACCTTCCTTTCCCTACCCATTTCCTATCCTGGTATTCAAGATATTCCAAAATCTGACCCCAAACTTATATCTTTTAAATTTACTTGACATTAGTACTCATCACTAATTACAATTCTATCAGTTGAATAGTTCCTTATGACAGGAATAACCAACTTCCTCCTTACCTATCAACCCATTTTCACTTGACCAAAACCCTTTTCATTGGAGGTCAATGCTAATTCTCTCACCTTAAAGACATACTCAACTCCTGCCACCAATAGGGAGTAATCAATCTCTACTCAAACTCCCATTTTTAATTTTTTTATACTAACTATGTATGTCCATGAGTTTAAAGTTGTATCTTTCCTTATAAAGTGATTCCTCCAAAGAAGATCTTACTTGGCTAGAAAAGATAATCTACCTAGAGATGGACCTTTCTATGGTCAAGGTGTACAGATTGCTGCATAACAGTGTAACAGATACTGGTTTTTAAGACCAATGCAATCATACCACTGCAGTCGATGCCAATTAAATTCTTAAGATATTGAATGCATTTGTTTTTTAATTTCACTTGCCTCATTTGAATTGGAGAAATGAAATTGTTCATAATATCAGCAAGACAGGATTATCTTTACAAATGGAAAAGGTGCAGTATTTTAATCCTATATTGTACCCATGCAACAGTATTCCTATGATTGTGCATCTTGAGGTAAATTTTGATACCCATTAGATTATAGGCCCCATAGTCAAAAGGAAGCAAAGACTTAAGTTTTGGGCAGAAATGACCTTTCACTACAAGAATTATTTTAAAGGTCTATTCTTATCATCAAAGACTTAGTCTAAAAGGAGTGAAAAATCAATAAACCTGTTTAAGGATGGTGAGACAAAGTAGATGACATAGTTGGAGCAGTTAAGGGCAGAGGAAGATGGAAAGAGAGTGCGTTAATTTGGACAGTAAAAAATATCAAATGTCCTGCCATTTTAAATGTTATTAGGACCAAATCTGAAGAAGTACATAACCTTTCAATGAGCCCAAGTGAAGTATTCTAACTTAAAAATAGTATAGTTGTAGGAATAATTGCAGTCCGCTTTGCACAGTTATCAAATAATTGCGATAGAAATCCAATAAGAAGGTTTAGAAATAAACTCAGATGATACGAATGCCACTCAAAGGGCTTAACTGAACCAAAGCAAACTTCGTTCATCACAGACTAGAACTTGTGGGCAGAAGGGCTTGAAGATGCCCAGGATCCTTATTCTAGAGACCCAGTGGAGGCAAGTACTTGACCTACAGGATGACTGGAACCATCATAGGGGCTGCACACCCTGCAGGCCTCTTCTCCAGCAAGAGACCGCTCTCATTTTTATTTTTATAGGGCAAGCTTGAGAGAGTTCTTGATAGAAGCAAGACAAAAACAGTATGTATTTGGGCACCAAATAGCCTGAACTAGGATATCAAATCTTTAAATGTGTTACGAAGAATATTCGATGCATAGACCTTAAGACTACAGGAAGTTGGAATCAGCTGTGGCTTCTTCAGCAGGAGGGAGGGAGAGCCCCCAGTCTCAACTATCACATTGGCAAAGAAAGCGCTCCTGGAGCCATATGTGGACAATCCTGCTTGTCTATCTACGACCCTGCTTGTCTATCTACTAAGCCCCTCTGAAGAAATCTCAGAGCCAAGGCTAGGGCTTTTCGTAATAACCAGGCTGCAAGGTGAAAAAGAAAGCCACCGGTGTCATAAAATGTTGAATCTATGATAGGCCTTTCAAAAAAAATCGATTTCACACCTTTATAGGCCCAAAGAGGTGAAAAGGTTTGATGAAGGTCACTCAGTGATCCTATCACTGTCAGAACCTTGATGAGAAGTGAAATCTCTTTTTTGTTTTTTCTATACAATCTTGAATGAAATCTTGCGGAGAAGGAAAGAGAGAGAATGAAAGAGACAGGAAGGGAGGGAGAAACGGAAGATGGAAGAAAAAAGGAAATAACAAAAGTAACTCAGCGTGTAGTCTACTTTAATCTACATGAAAAGACAACCCAGAGGATTGTTAAATTACAGAAATTCAGATCTTCATTCTGGCTATGCCTGAAATTCCCAGAGTTGACAAATGTTAAAGAAAAATGCTTTCTATCCTTAATCTTTTGCATATCTCCACTCTTAATTCTTAGCCTTAGCCCAAACTTTTGTATCACTGGGCCTGAATTTTACTTTGTAGAACATGAACTTTATGATATGCCGATATTAATAATACTGTCTCAGGAGACAAACTGGGGGGAAACCTGTAAAAAACTAACATTTCACTCAAATTGATTGCCCAATTCTACTTCTAAAAATAGCAACAATCCTCAAAAAATTTACCTTTTCGTTATTTAATTGTCCTGCCAGGATGGTTACTTCAGCAACAGGGCTCCATTGCAAATTCTGATAATTAATATAAGCAACTATTTAAAACATAATAACGTTATTTTTATAGAGGTAATAAAATTCTGATAATTACACAAACATAAGTTTATTTTATGAAGAAAGATCTTTTTATACATTGTTTTAAATTCTCATTTGGGAGTTTCTAAGATAGTTATTTTTTATTATTGGTACCCGGATTTTAGTTGCAAGTTTTCTATTTATGAGAAATGATATTGCTCTTAGCAGATATTATGGCACTAAAATATCCAGAATCTACTCTAGCTTCAGTGACATATGCTATATGAAATATGTGTATGTTAGCTTTATGAGACATTAGTAACTCCTTGTCGAAAAATATTATAGTATATGAGCAGACTAAAATTCAAGCCTTATTCTTTATAAGCATTTTTTCCCAAAGATTATTTTTCAGAATATTTAAAATAATATTTGTTTAATTCAGCACCACTTGTTCCACTTTATGTTCTCTGTATATTTTAGCCACAAATGTAGTTTGATCAAACAGAAACTTTCATAAGTTGAAAGTTGCAGATATTGGAACTACCTGAAATTCAATATGACTTCAAAAGAAATAGATCAATAATGATCTGTAATTTGTGTGCCTTTGTTCAGCCATTCTGTACCTACCACAGAACCCTCTGCATTCACTGTCTTTCTGATATGCATTATTCAAGGCTCAGTGCATTTGCAAATGCTCACTGAAGCCCTCAGGAATGTTCTCTAGCTATTAGCTCCTTTCTTTGGGTGGGGGGTTGGGGGGTTATTAAAGCAGTTATGTTCGTAAGGATAAACATGATTTAGAAGTTAGAAGAGATAGCTGACATTTTTAGTTTTTGATGGCTCTAAAACTTGTTTAATATGACCTATCTTTACCAAAAATATAAGCACATTGTACATATTCTAATCTCTGCATTTTAACTTAAAAGGTAAGTATACCTACACATCTATAAATATAATTCAAACATATAACCAAGTGTCCCATCCACTTGACATAGTGCTGTCAATATGGGTCAAATTATATTAACTCATCCACTGTCCCACATACTCACATACAGAGAGTAATAGTTAATCTGACCATGCAACTGTTTTTCTTTTAACAACAACATACTTTTATATTCAACTTCAAAACCTAAACAATGAAAATGTGTTTTTACTCTATAAAACATATTTGTTTCCATCCTGAGTGATTCATTCATTTTTTTTTTTTTCTCTAAGTAGTCCCTCATTGCTACCACAGTCATTTCCAGCTGAAATTAAATTTGGATTTGGAGAGTTGAGCATGATATCCAAGAACAAATGTAAAGACCAAGGGGGTTGTTTAATTTAGAAATAACAAGTTGGATTCTTTAATATAATATCTTTATATATATATATATATATTCTTTAATATAATATATTATATTCTTTATATATATAATATTCTTTATTATATATATTATATATATATTATATATATATTATATATATATATTATATTA